>NC_060123.1:168120296-168422396 GCF_021461395.2 Schistocerca americana | reverse complement strand
GGACAGACATTATGATTTAGATGTGATACTAGAAACTTTATGGGATACTTAAAAGGGTTATAGGGACAGCGACAGAGTTAAAAGAGTCATCAAGATTATTTGTGAAGAATTCCATTCCAACTGGTTCAAATGGCTCTGAGCACTATGGGACTTAACTTCTGTGGTCATCAGTCCCCTAGAACTTAGAACTATTTAAACCTAACTAACCTAAGGACATCACACACATCCATGCCCGAGGCATGATTCGAAACTGCGACCGTAGCAGTCGCGCGGTTCCAGACTGATCACCTTAACCGATTCCTACTGGGAAGGTAAAACCAATCAGCAGGCTTACAGTGAGATCAGTCCTGGGAAAAGTAAACAGTGTCTAAAAGAGGAACATGACATCAAGCAATCATCTGATGTAGCATTAAGTAAAATTCAGACAAGTAAGAGAAATTGTGCAGGCAAAAATAATATAAACGACTTGGACTTATGAAAGATTGAAGATGATATGTTGCATGAAGATGAGGACAGCAAGAAGAAAAAGGTTTTAGGTTGCACATAGATGCGTATAAAAGTTGCAAATTATGAAGGAGTTTGCCTATTAGGCACAGGTAGTCCTGTTTGTGCCATTTCTGAAAAATTTAGAGATCAGATAAGACACAGTGCTGACTTTGGAGAACATTCTGTATTGGGATCAAAATGAAGGGAGCAATAGGTAGGCACACCAAAGTTGTAAACAGGAAAGCCTTAATATCTTTCGCCATTAATAATGTACAATATAACCAAGAATGTTTTGTAGTACCTGACCTTAATGTAAATATTTTATTTGGAATGAATTGGATACAAGAAGGAAATCAGATTTTGACTGGAATAACAAAACGTTAAGGCTTACCAACCCTAAGACAGATGTAACACATGTAACTGAACTAATCATCCAAAATTACCTGTGAACAATTTTCAAATTAGAAGAGTGATTTGTGCAAATGAAAAGATTGACAATAACAAGGAAGGCAATGAAGAAGAATGCAGTGAAGACAAGTATGCCGTATTAGTGGCCGCCGAACTAAAAGATGCTGGAAGTCTAGATAAAGAACAGACAGATGAATTATTTAGTTTGCTGTGGAAATAGAAAGATGTATTTACTGAGAAACCTGGGGAAGTGAAAAACTATGAATGTAGACTTGATGATCTAAAAGCCCTCAGGAGGACACATCTTTGTGTCAGGTGCGTGTCGAGCACTGGGTCTCCAAGATATGTAGCATTCTATTTTTCTTCTTTTCGTTTCCCCATGCTACATTTTTTACTCATCTATAAACCTGTAATGAAGTTATCTCTTACTGAAAATACTACCCATTCTCTGTAGTATAGGTTATCTGTGTGTAATATGACTACTGAGTGACATTATTTGAAGAATAATTTGAAAATATGAACTGTGTACTAAATTTGACTTTCCTACAATAGTGATTGACCAATTATTGTAGTTATACTATGTAGAGCATGTATTTCATTTGTGGGTGTTTCTTTGAGAATTACAGGCATCGCCATGATTTTATGAATTTGCTAATAAGATGAACAAATGGAAGATTGTAGAGATGTACATGTGTTACTAAATGGACAAGCTGCAATATGACAAAAGACATTTTGTGAAAAATTTGTTATTACAAGATAGTGATGTGATGAGCAGTCGGTGAGTTCAATTGACATGATAAAGAGTTACATGAGACTGGCGGCTTAAATATACTGTATAGTGGAATACACTGAAATATTAATCAAAAAGAAAGGATACATATGTAATTCATTTTTGGTTCACTGACTTTGATCTGTATACAGCTAAATCTTTGCAGTTTAGAGATGGTTAATTTTGTGGGGTTTTGTTTATAAATACGCTAATAGTATAAGATAATATGTGAATACTTTTGATTGTACTTAATTGTAACCTACAAGAGTGCCTTAAGTAATGGGTTCATCCCTGTTTCTACCTAGAGAAGTGTATCCAAGATCCTTACCTGACCTGGAAGCGAAAATTAAAAAAAAAAAAACCGTGAAACTAATAGTGGACTGTGTTACTGCAGCATAGAGACTACCAGAAAAATAGGGGTTGCAGACACAAGATGGACAGCGCAAAAGGACTGATAATTGTGAGTTGCCAGTTCCTTAAGATGTGCTACGTGAACCAGTGACTGGACTGACAACTAAGAAAAGATAACTTTTTTGATGTTTTAATTGTGTACATATATTTAGCAAGCATTCATACAAGTAATATTTGTAAGAGTGCCTGGGGGGGGGGGGGGGGGGGCGTGTGTATAACGATACATCCTTCCCCAAAATTCATATGAAATGTCTGATACCACTTTCTTTTTATATGCATCCGGATAGTTATCGGAGAATTCAGTGCTTCCTAAGGCCTTGTATGTGTCTTTATATATATCAATCTGTCCTATTTGATAAAATACCTGATATTCATGGCGATAGCGTATGGAATGCTCTAGAAGATAGTTTGTTGTCATAAATATCAGTGGAGTGTTGTCATTGATAAAATTATATACGTATACTAAATTAAGTTACTAAACAAGAAATTCAAGCAATAACTCCTTGCCAATAAATAACTAGAGACTGCAGAGATGTCAGCATGAAAAATCAATGCTTCTAATTAACAAAATGGTAATCTAAAGATCCAGTAATAGAAAACATCTCTATCTTGAGACTCAGCTTGAAGGTTACTACCATGCGATGTATTTTCATTTGTTTTTTATTTTTATGTCTTCCTCTGCAATTAATAGTCCTTGTAATTACATTTCTAATTAACTCTGCAATCGCTTACATCTCACAGTTTTCCAATTTCAGAATTGAGGCCTTATTTGTAACTTTCTCGTATGTAGTCAGATAAAACACAAGATTTGTAATGTTATTGAATGTTAGAAACTAAATCCAAACTGTAATTAATTTTGTAACCAAAATAATGCAAGAGACATTACTGTAATTAAAATTTAGAATGATTTTCTTACAGAAAACTAAAGATATCAGTACAAAAGACTGTAATTCAAATATTGTATTTTATCCCTTATTGGCTGTAACATCAGTTTCTTTACGTTTTTTAAATTTTAACTGTAACATCAAATTGTAAAAAATTAATAATGCTTTATTTTGGAAGTATTATTAAAATTCTATATAAAGTGAGCAGAGGAGCTGCGAGTTAGTTATTGAGTTGTTGTTTTGTTAGTCAGTTTTGAAGTTACTTTTGGGAGTCAGAGAGAGCAAAGAAGTCTGTCCGTGTTTTGTTTACATGACGAGCGTGCAGTTCCGATGTTAATTGATGTGAATACATTTTGTTAAACATGAAAACTTCGCATTCATTCATGAATGGACCATGCAGAAGAAACTTAAGAAACGTTCCACACGAAAAGCGTTAGAATGGTTGATTAAGATTATTGTGGCTTCATTCGCATCATTACTACAGAATTAATTGGTTTTCATAAGTGTTTCCCTTTATGGCCGATGTTAGGTCCGCCACATTTAACACTGCTGCGCCTCCTTGTTCACAAGCGCCATTTACAGGGTTTCCCTATGACGTAGGTTCTTGTCTGTCTCACTCGTACACTACAGCGCTTATGCGTCAATAGACAATAGATGCCTGTGTGTTTCCCCATGTCGTAGTGAATCTGCGCCCTTTGTGGCACGCAGTCGTGAACGACAGAGTTCGTTTCACAATTCCTGTAGGCTTACTCTTTCGGCCATATATTTAAATGAGAGCGAAATGTTAACACAGTAAATAGATAAGGTACACGTATACTCCAATAGTCAAAAAGCCGAAAATAATAGTGTCTACTCTAAATCAAATTTCTAATCGTTTTAAGCTGTCGATTTTAAAAACTTTCCATATCAAGGAGGGACTGTTTAAAATGACTTTGTAGCTCAGCGTCGTTTCAGTTGGCTTTTCCTACCCTTTGTAGGCCCCTTGTTTCCACGTATATTCTCTGTGTTCCATCAGTTTGTGTAAAGTCTAACGCCACGCATCTTGGGAGGCTTAAGGGACGAGAAATCGTGACACTTCAGCAAGAGACAGGCGCTGGAAACAACACAAACGGAATCTGTAGTGTTAGATTCCGAACACGGTAAGTCTTCATGACTATCGGAAAAGCAGCAAGCATCATGCACGGATTGTATCGTACTAATGGGAACGCTCTGACAGATGCTGACGGAGTTGACTGCCATGCAGGCCAAGAGGCAGAGATCAATATTTGTCCTCTGTGTGTATGTCAGGTATCTAGTGACAGGACTGTGGAGCGACCTCTACACCATGTCGTTCCACAGCTGCAACACGGCACTGCTCACGCTGCTTAATGGTTTCCGGTGGCAGGTCGTGCCGTTGTCCAGGATGCTCGCCAACAGCTGCAAGCAGTCAGTATCCACGGAGAGCGTGGCGTTGCTTCTGTCCTCCAGCTGCTAATCCTCATCTGCAGAACAGTCACAACAAATTGGTGGTGGTGGTGGTGCTCATACACAATGGGTAGCTAAACTCCAAGTCCCCTCTGGCCGGTAAGATTGGGTGTCTTCAACTGCACCATGTTCAGAGTAAGTCACAATCAACATATACCCAGGTGTAATTACCCAGAATGATGTAAGACGGAGCGTCAACATAAATTTCAGTACGTAGAAAGATATTGGAGATTAACTGATTTAATACTAAGCAAGTTTATTTCATCTACAGGGTATTCGAGGAGTCTCCGTATCCCTATTGACTTCGTACAGTCGGGGAAATAGCGAGGCTTTGTAGATATCCCTGTTCTGAAGCTGCGAAAAAGGCTTGTTGACAAAACTATGTAGTTTTCTTTCAGTATTGCTTTGTTGAGCTGTGAATCCATGTCGACATGAATTGTTCAGTAGCGATTTGTAGCGTTTGTATGGCTGCACGAACGTCCGCAGATAGGGAAAAATATGACAGAGGTAACCCAAATTTTCCATGATCTACGTCGTAAAGCAACAGCAACCCCGCCTGACTGAGAGAAATGTGCTGTTTTTTGTGACAGTTTCAAAGGCAGGCGGCCTATTGCAGTCTCCAATGAAATTCATTTGCGAAACAGCAGCTGAACTTCAAGACTATGGTAAATATAAAGGTCATGTGACTAAGGCCTCCATTCGGGTAGACTGTTCGCTGGGTGCAAGTCTTTCGATTTTACGCCACTTCGGCCACTTGCTCGTCGATGGGGATGAAGTGATGATGATTAGGACAACACAACACCCAGTCCCTCAGCGGACAAACTCTCCGACCCAGCCGGGAATCCTACCCGGGCCCTTGGGATTGACATTCTGTCGTGCTGACCACTCAGCTACCGGGGGCGGACAAGAATATGGTCGGAACTAGTGACCACATTAAAATGTACTTCCAAGTCAAAGGATTTAACCCAATGTTTGTGGATGAATTACTTGATAATGACGTGGAGACACGAGTTGCGCCTTGCCTTGCTTTATTGCCAGAAGTTCTGTTGTGTCTCGCTCAAGAGTGTCAGCCGCACTTTCTATGCTCCTACCGTGCTTTTCTCTATGTATGTGAAGTGGGTCTATACAAGGGCGATGTACTTGAGGACAATATTATGGAAATGAAAGAGGATGTAGATGAAGATGAAATGGGAATATGATACTGCGTGAAGAGTTTGACAGAGCACTGAAAGACCTGAGTCGAAACAAGGCCCCCGGAGTAGACAACATTCCATTGGAACTATTGACGGCCTTGGGAAAGCCAGTCCTGACAGAACTCTACCATCTGGTGAAATACCCTCAGACATCAAGAAGAACATAATAATTCCAATCTCAAAGAAAGCAGGTATTGACAGATGTGAAAATTACCGAACTATCAGCTTAATGAACTCCCGGCTGCAAAATATTAACGCGAATTCCTTACAGACGATTGGAAAAACGGGTAGAAGCCGACCTAGGGGAAGATCAGTCTGGATTCCGTAGAAATGTTGGAACACGTGAGGCAATACTGACCCTACGACTTATCTTAGAAGCTAGATTAAGGAAAGGCAAACCTACGTTTCTAGCATTTGTAGACTTAGCGAAAGCTTTTGACAATGTCGATTGAAATACTCTCTTTCAAATTCTGAAGGTGGCAGGGGTAAAATAGAGGGAGCAAAAGGCTATTTACAATTTGTACAGGTATCAGATGGAAGTTATAAGAGTTGAGGGAGATGAAAGGGAAGCAGTGGTTGGGAAGGAAGTGAGACAGGGTGGTAGCGTCTCCCCGATGTTAATCAATCTGTATATTGAGAGAGCAATAAGGGAAACAAAAGAAAAAATCGGAGTAGGTACTGAATTCCATGGAGAAGAAACGAAACCTTAAGGTTTGCCAGTGACATTGTAATTCTGTCAGAGACAGCAAAAGACTTGGAAGAGCAGTTGAACGGAATGGACAGCGTCTTGAAAGGAGGATATAAGACGAACACTAACAAAAGCAAAACGAGGACAATGGAATGTAGCCAAATTAAGTCGGGTGATGCTGAGGGAATTAGATTAGGGAATGAGACACTTAAAGTAGGAGAGGAGTTTTCCTATTAGGGGAGCAAAATAACTGATAATGGTCGAAATAGAGAGGATATAAAATGTAGACTGACAATGGCAACGAAGGCGCTTCTGAAGAAGAGACATTTGTTAACATCGAGTATAGGTTTAAGTGCCAGGAAGTCGTTTCTGAAAGTATTTGTATAGAGTGTAGCCATGTAGGGAAGTGAAATGTGGATGATAAATAGTTTGGACAAGAAGAGAACAGAAGCTTTCGAAATGTGGTGCTAATGAATAATGCTGAAGATTAGATGGGTAGACCACATAACTATTAAGGAGGTATTGAATAGAATTGGGGAGAAGAGGAATTTGTGGCACAACTTAACTAGAAAAAGGGATCGGTTGGTAGGACATGTTCTGAGGCACCAAGGGATCACCAGTTTAGTATTGGAGGGCATCGTGGAGGGTAAAAATCGTAGACGGAGACCAAGAGATGAATACACTATGCGTATTCAGAAGGATGTAGGTTGCAGTAGGTACTGGGAGATGAAGAAGCTTGCACAGGATAGAGTAGCATGGAGAGCTGCATCAAACCAGTCTCAGAACTGAAGACCACAGCAACAACAACAACGTGAAGACTAAGCTCTGCGAGTACTGTAAGAATTTTGATACAGGTTTCACTGATCGATTTACTAGCGGGGTAGATTTGTCTATATAATTTACAAGCCGTGGAACTGTAGATACGTAATGCTACTTGTGTGAAGCCGGGGCGACCCACTAGCTTTGTAATAAATCTGTGATATTTCGCAATTAATCCAGAAGGAATACTGTTTACTGGTCAAATGAAAATCCCCATTATGTGCCAGAGGTGGTAAGAAACCTGGCTCTAAATATTTGGCCCAGGAGGTCGCTATTATCCCTGTCTGGACCACATTCTTGCGAAAAGTAGACAAGTGGAAACTTCACTCTGTAGCAAAGTGGTCAATACCTCGGCTGGAAGCCAAGGCACGTACGTTTCGTGTGTGGTCGCAGGAGGATGCAACTTGAGTTTGGTGTACTTTTCCAGTGCATGAGATCCATATTTTACGATGTTGCTCTGAACTGGGCACGGTACTGTAGCATCTCTAGCTCAATTTAAATGGCCACCACGATTTTCGGACTTCAGCAAGCCAACAGCTCATTAGGAGGAATAATTCATGTGGCTCAACTTTACAAGACGAAACAAACAAAGCACAATGTGTTGAAGCATTTCGAAGCGTCATTACAGGGACAGTCACGAGATGTCAAGAGAGGAGCAAACACATAAATATGAGTTCAAAGACACGTCTTTTATATCTGAGTATCTACTGCAATACACAATGTACTGTTTTCACCTATTGATAAGGGCATTATCGAGGCCTGATTTAGACAAGATCACAATCTTTTCACTTGCACGTCCCATCTCAGGTTACACACTTGGGCAACGTAGTTCAGGGGCATCCGCCATTTTCTAACGCTGGGGAACCACAGATACCTGATCATGATCATATCTGGTAACCCTCCCATATTTATCCCCTGGACCAATGAGGATCAAGTGTTCCAATCTTCATCTTTTATAATTGGTTCACAGGAGTGTGTGGGGATCTCTCTGGAGCTGGGCACCATAGGGAGAGCTTGTAGGCTGTGTCTAGTTGTTAACAACAAATCATTCTAGGTACGCTCAGTCACATCACCTAAGGGCTGTTTGTTAGTAACAAGATAAGATTAACTGAGTTCCGCCCTAGACGCACCACCAGGGATATCCCCCAACACAACCAAATATGCATCTAGCGAGCATAACATTGTTTCTAAATTTTATTTTCGTGAGTTTTTAGACGTTGTTGCAAAATATTGGTCTACTCACGCATCTTTGCATCCCCCAGTCACATATGTAAGGGCTCTCATTCTTCCAAAGTTTCAATATGTTACTCCAACTTTTTGTAGTTTTTCCGTATTTTCCACAATGTGTTTTCTACATTTTTTATTTCTTTCCAAAAGTGTAAGTCGCATATGTGAGCACTGTCCAGCTGCTCTGAACATTACACAGATATCATGTTGCAGCGTGTCATGTCGTTTTGCATTATGTCACATTGCGTCAACATCATGATGCTCTCACCCAATGACGCATGTTCCGGAATTATTTATCATTCGTAAGACATCTCTACGTTACTAGTTTGTGTAACATAGTGCATGACCTAGGAACAAACACTTTAGTGGAAATAATCACACCACTTCAAATTCTATAACAATGACCAATATCCAACAAAAGATACAGTAGCTATAGGAAGTATCATATTGTGATAAACCTCTGCTAAGTCACCACTACGTCAGTAGATTGTGTGGCCCCATAACAGACTTCTGATGCTTCCTACTAAAGATACTGTGTGTGTGTGTGTGTGTGTGTGTGTGTGTGTTACCCAGCACTACAAGATAAATTTTATATTTATGAGTATTTAGATGTTGCATTTTTGTTGAAGAAACATTGTTACGTGGCATTTATGTCAATAATACTGTGCTCCAGTTATTTTTCAAACGGCCCCGCACCCTGAATTCTTCTGTGGGCGCTCCACTGATGCGAGAGCCATACTTGGGTGTTATAGTCACCTGTACACCCTGAGGTCTACTGAACGAGACTGCCGACCCTCCTACAACAGCACCATCACTGTCGGTTTCGACCGCAGCCCTACACCGCAGCGCCCAAGCCCTGCCTCGCGTCCCTAGGCCGCTGTCCAGGTGACTGTGTCGATCAGACCCTCCCGCTACACACCTGGTTTGACAGCAGTCCTCCTCATGGCACCGTGCTCACACTGAAGGCATTGCATCAGCAAACCCACATCAAGACCCAACTCACAGGGTCACTTCTCAGTAATTTTGCTAAATTTTGTAACAAGTTGTCTATGGCTATTCTACACTTCACTCTCTGGGCCTGCTCGGAGCATGCTTTGCGAGAGTATACCCGTAATGAGTAAACAGCGTTTTTCTGCAGTGTGTATGAGTGGGAACAAATATTACTGTATTTTACGGACTATATGACGCTATGGACTATAAACCCGCCTTAATTTCTAAACAGTTTTTTTTGAAAATAACATTTTTACTAAAATCTTACATGATAAAATGGAATTGGCCTTCGAAATCATTAAAATTCATCTACATCTTCTTGTTGCTCTTCATCATTATCGTTGTCCTTTTCACATTTAAGATGATTTTCACTGTCATCGAGTGCATCACTTATGCTGCAGTTCTTGAAAGATTTAACAATAATGGCTTCTCACACGCTAGACCGCGACTTTTTTTATCAACTGACACATTTGTTTCATTGTAGGTGGTCGTAAAGCTCCCTTCGGCTTGAACTCATGTTGGGTTTCATCCATCGTCCATTTGTTCCATGCCTCTCTCATATACAGTTTAAATGATTTATTCAAATAATGTAAAATCCAGGATGGAATGTAACAACATTAATAAAAGTTGCTACTCACCAAATAGCGCAGATGCTGAGTCGCAGATAGGCACAACAAGAAGACTGTCGCAATATAAGCTTCCGGCCAACAAGGACTTTGTCGAAAATGGATACAGACACACACACACACGCACACACAACTCACATACACATGACTGCAGCCTCTGGCAGCTGAAGCCACACGGCAAGCAACAGCAGCAGTGCATGAAGGGATTGGCAACTGGGTGGGAGTAAGGTGGTGGCTGAGGCAGGGAGGGGGAGAGACAGCAGGTTGGGATGGGGGACAGTGAAGTGCTGCTTGGGAGTGCCCAAGGACAAGGTAGAGACAGGGGAGGGCAGGTAGGTGCAGTCAGGAGGTTAGACCGACGGCAGCATCAAGGTGGCGGGGGGAAGGGGGGTAGAGGGGTTGTTGCAGAAAAGGAGAGAAATCACTGCACCGCTCGGGGTCACAGCACCAAGATACGACACCTGAAGGTGGGCGTATAAGAGCCCAAAACCGGTCGTGTGTTAAATAAAAGAACCTTGCAACTGTAGCGGTATTTCCAACCCCTAGAAGGTTGAATGGTTTATTTATCAAGGCATCAAGAGGTTGTAATTGTGAAGTCAGTCCTCTCAGAATAACTTCTAGTTCTGTATTTCCATGTCCCAATTTCTCATTCACAGAATTTTTCAAATGACTACTAAACTGATCTAGCACAAAAAGAGAACTCTTCTTCAATAAAGCTGCATTTCTTCTTTCCTCACTCTGTTAATCCATTATTTAATACCAGCCTCGTCCATCCAATCTTTGTAATGAACATTGTAACGGGACATCCTCTTCTAGCATTACTTTTCCTCAACAGTAGAAGTCGATACCAATATTATTTTTCAAATTTGGGACAGGTCAGTATTATCTCAGTTACTTTTCTGAGAACTTTCATACAATTTTATACACGGTATGTTATATTCAAAGCTGAAACTTATTAAGAGGAATCACTTCATAAAAAATTTTAGTCTCGATGTTACACTCGATAATTACTAGCTCTGAATATACAGTTAAAAATACTTTATTTAAGTACATTTGAAATTAAGAAATATTTGCACACATAAAATTTGTATTATTAATTACGCTATCCTACATTGTTTACTATGTTTCTACCTGAATTCTTGCCACGCTGGATAGCCGCGCGTTCTGAGGCGCCTTGCCACGGTCCGCAATGCTCCTGCCATCGGAGGTTCGAGTCCTCCCTCGGGCGTGTGTGTGTGTGTGTGTGTTGTCCTTAGTGTAAGTTAGATTAATCTAGATTAAGTAGTGCGTAACCTTAGGGACCGATGACCTCAGCAGTTTGGTCCCACACCTTACCACAAATTTCCAATTTGCAATTTCTAAATACATTTATGAAATAATAATCGAAATTAGTAATGTAACACAAACTAATAGAAACTCATTTGTTAAGAAAAATTGTAAACCCATTGGAATATCGTTATTTCCGCAGAGTGTGGGAAACGTAAGCATGCTTCTGATGTGATTGGACGTATTTTTGTGCGAACAATGTAATTTCGGCTTTGTTAATGTGAAAAATCAAAATACTGTATGATATACTAAGAAATGAGAAAATGTATTTACGTAAACAAGAATACTGCGACTAAAATCTTTTGATTTGTTTCGTTCAAACAAACGAGTCTTCTAGAATCAGACCCCTAGACAAGAAGAACTGGAGCCATTACAAAATGACCAGCTAAGTAAACTAGGAAGTTTATTGTAATCTTCGCTCCTCTCAAATCATCGTAAAGAACTTGAACTGGACATTGTTTACTATGGAAAATAGATGAATTAGGAAGGAGGGGGGAGATTACAACGTGAACAACAGTAGGTTTTGAATTGATTTGCGTTTGGAAATGATCATAGGATTAAGTTTAGTACCATCAGCACAACATGAAACTACGTCAATGTAACGAATTTTTTCATGTCCACTTTGTTTTTATAGCTACAGTTTTAGTATCTTTCATGGCAACTGTTGATACACGGAACATCAAATGTTAGAATAGTTTCGTCCTTTCTCGCTATTTGGCTTAGTTCTACCCTGGTTTTCTGTCGATGTTGAATAATAACATGGTGGCGAGATAATATTTTCACTTCATACCCTTGTCCCATTTTATGAGATATTTTGGATTCGATTCTCGTGTCCATGACTCTTCATAAACCTGCGCCACCAACCAACTATATCCTTAAAGTCTGGTAAGTTAGACTGTAGCGCTAGCTTACGAGCATGAATTTGAATAATTTTTGTGTCAATACCCGTGTCATTTTGACGGTGTCCTTGAATCCATTTCAATACGTTATCTTCTGTTTTGACAACTTTGTATTCAGTCCTCTAATTGCACATTTAGTATTCCTCATTTTTGCAGTTCTTCTCTACTAGCCCTCCAATCGATAATAGTTTTTACTGTTAGAGGAGGGACAAAATTCCGCAAAGCTGCTCTGTTTACATGTTCCTCGGCCCACGCTATTACTTTCAATTTGTGACCCTCATCACATGAATACCTTCTATTTTTCTCCATTACGAAACTAGATACCAACAAAAGTATTGTACTGTTACCGATAATACAAATCGCTTTCACCGCAGGTTCACTGGCATCGTAGACTGCACTAGTACAGGAAGTTCGGGTACTTCGCCCCTCGGACTTTTACGGTTACGACATTTACTGTTCCCCGTGTGACTAAAGAGTGTTCTGGGTTTATGATTCCAGGGTGTTAGCAATCTTAGCACGTTCGTCGCATCGTTGCACTTACGTTGCCAGCTGAAACGAATGTGGCAAAGATAGAGATCAGCGGCATCGAATATATAGCCGCCGGCCGGAGTGGCCGTGCGGTTATAGGCGCTACAGTCTGGAACCGAGCGACCGCAACGGTCGCAGGTTCGACTCCTGCCTCGGGCATGGATGTGTGTGATGTCCTTAGGTTAGTTAGGTTTAATTAGTTCTAAGTTCTAGGCGACTGATGACCTCAGAAGTTAAGTCGCATAGTACTCAGAGTCATTTTTGAATATATAGCCATTTTTAAGACTGGCTGGAATTTTGAATCAAATACTGGACATTTTTGTATTAATTTCGAGTGTAAGACGCAACCGAATTTTGGAGGGAATTTTTCGAACAAAAAAGTGCATCTTAAGTCTTAAAATACGGCACGTCCATCCACCCCGCTTTCATTGCGACTGCAGCCTGCTTAGATAAGGACGAGGAGGAGATTAGTGTTTAACGTCCCTTCCACAACGAGGTCATTAGAGACGGAGCACAGGCTCAGATTAGGAAAGGATGGGGAAGGAAATCGGCAGTGTTCTTTCAAAGGAACCATCCCAGCACTTGCCTGAAGTGATCTAGGGAAATCACGAAAAACCTAAATCAGGGTGGGCGGATGCGGGATTGAACCGTCGTCCATCGGAATGATAATCCAGTGTGCTAACCACTGCACCACCTCGCTCGGTCTTGCAGCTGTCTCGTGAAAGAGTAGAATGTAAAGTTAATCAGAAGTCAATTAATAAGTAATGTGTTTTGTGTTTATAAAGCCAGGAAGGTCATTCAACATTTGTAATAAACCAGAATATAAATGAAAGATATTACAGTTACTCATACCTATTAGCTTCGTGGCTTATTCCTAATCCTCGTCACTTATACTGTATCAGAAGCTGTTCTACTCACGAGAATGTCATTACCAATCAGTTAAGTGAATAAAATTATTAAATTAGTAATTTCACCTTGTTCACGACGTTAATTTGGGGCTTGACTCCCATGCCGTTCATATTAGATATTTGCCTGCAAAAGACATTTTTGTTGATCAGTATTGGGGACAAGACCGATAGAACCATGTAAGGATAATGTAAAGGCACACGAGCATTTCAAATGAGCGCGCGTGCGCCGGCCAACCTTGAAGTACTGCAGGGCTGGTCGTTGCTAATTTCAATGAACACAGAAATCAATCAGACAGACCGCAAGGCTAAAAATTATGTTCAATGATAGCAGATGGAAGAGTAGGTATTCGTGTGTTACAACATGCGCAGGATTCATAAAAATAGAGCAGAAAGATAAGAATGATTCATATCTCAAAGCTGCGAAGAATATATCCAATTACAAAAGTACTGTTTCATCTGGTCAAACCTGCACAACATTATTAGGAAATGAGTAGGGATAGTGTAGCAAATAAGGTGATGTTTCAAAATTATATTAAAACTTGTCGTCTATATTTGTTTTTGGAATATAAAATGTTTTTACTTTGAATATTCGTTATTTTCGCCTGTATTAACTGTTCCTTCTAAGTGTCATTGAGAAACTGAAAGCAGATGCTTTCGATTTTGGCTACTGTTCTTTGAAATTTACGTTTACTTAGATATTTGCGTACATGATAATTAGTTGAAACCCTCAGCTGGCGACAGGTGTTGTTGATATACCTCGATGGGGACAGCTGAAAATGTTTGCCCAGACCGGGACTCGAACGCGGGATCTCTTGCTTTTATGGCAAACGCACTGTCCACCTGAGCCACCGAGAAAACATATAAATAGCGCAACTGCTAGGACTTATCCCTTGCACGCTTCCCGTGAGACTCACATTCCCAACTGTCCACAATCTACATACGTAATGTACCTAATAGATATTTGCCCATCCAGTCATTACTCTCGCACACTATGGTGACGAATCCCGTAAGAGTTCGGATAACCTGTGCACTTTCGCACAGACAAATGCAGATTGTGAACAGTTAGGAATGTGGGTCTCACGGTAAGCGTGCAATGGATAAGTCCCCGCAGTCGTGCTATTTACCTGTGTCCTCGATGGCTCAGGCAGTCTTCAGCGGCGCTGCGGTCCGGACAGTGTTTACGTCCCTGCTGCACGTCTGCGCGAGAGGTGTTTACGTTAAGTGTGTACCGGTGTGCCGCGGTGTACGTAGAACGAATCAAGGCCTTGTCATTCCGCAAATCGACACTGAAATTCAGTTTTGTCAACGAATATGCTCGACCCAAGGCTTACGAGATCGAACGTTATATATGGGACGAGGTGAAAATCGAACCTGACGTTCTAGTTGGAATACTCTTACCTATAGTCAGCAGCGTGGTCTATGTCAAGCTCATAAATGAAGCGGCATGTGACGAACTACTACTCCGACACCGAAAAGGACTTCGTTTTTGTCATTCGAACGGTAATGTAGGGCGGTAACAGTTGAACACGCCGACATGGGACTTCGAACGATCCGCGTCTTTGAGCTTCTGTTAGAAGTGCCAGAAGAATTGGTGACAGACGCCCTGCGTCCTTACGGAACGGTCCTATCCCACGTGGCTGAAAAATGGGCTAGTTTCAAGATGTATCCTGCCCACAATGGCGTCAGACAAATACGGTTCGAACTCTGATAACACGTTCAGTCATACTTGTACATCGCTGGTTGTAGGGCGATTGTCATCTACGACGGACAGCCGAGGACGTGCTCTGGGTGTGGGAAGGAGGGACACGTACGTTCTGAGTGTACTAAACGAAGGTTGTTACAGCTGCCACGGGATGATCCACCCCTCACGCCGCATCCGACTGTGCTCCCCATGACTTGCGTCGCCGCATTAAGCGATGACGTGGGCCGCGAGACAGACGCGTACCAGAACACACTGACAGCGGCAGATCGTGGCGAGCTACGGAAGGACGACGTTGCGCTGGATCGCCTGCAGCAGTCACAGGACGCCCTCTCTTCGGCGCCGCTTGCGGCCCCTTCAGATAAGGCACTTGGAGACGTCGATAATACGACGGCGCACGATTCCGACGCCCCCACGAACAACTGGAGACCATGCTGACCTCTGATTCCGAAGCCCGGCAACGTAAACAGCGATCACCAAAACGCCGGAAGAAGCGCCGCCTCACGGTGGAGAACGACCACTCTGATCTAGCAGACAATTCTGAGACGTTTTCGGGTACAGAGCAGACGACCATGGATACTGAAGAACTGCCTAGCGTGGATGATACGGTGGCCAGCGGGACGGCGACACGGCCTACCGCAGACGATGCTCCAGACACAGCGAAGGAGTTCGATCGACGGCAACAGGCTACTGAGGAGGCTACGGCGCCTGCACCGCACGACAACGATGGGACACTAGGGGACTGGTCAGAAGACCAATCCCATGGGGAACAGATGGTGCCGGAGGAACTGCTCCCACGCACTCTCCCGGTGTAAGACTGGAAGAGTGCACGGAATAACGGCAGACCATATGAGGGGACGGCGGGAGACGTTAGTACGACAGCAGCCTATGTACGGAAGAATTAGCGACCGTACGGTGCCCTAGCCATGCAACAAGCTTATCGGATAGGGTCTGTTAACATCAATAGCATTGGGACGCCGGTAAAAATCAAGATGATCAGTGACATGATAAAGGCTGCGGATTTAGACATAGTACTAGTACAGGAAGTTCGGGTACTTCGCCCCTCGGACTTTTACGGTTACGACATTTACTGTTCCCCGTGTGACGAGAGAGGCGTTGCACAGCTATATTATTAAAGGAAGGGATACGTGCAGACGAAGTAGAGTATTTGCCTTCTACCCGTGGTACGGCCGTGACCATAGATGGAATACGTTTGATCAACATATACGCACCGTCAGGCTCGGATAAGAGAAGGGACAGAACAGATTTTTACGCCAATGAGGTTAGACCGTTGTTCCAGGGACGATATGATGGTTGCATACTCGGCGGAGATTTTAATTGTGTGCTCAACAGAAATGATCAACAACCTAACAATACTACTAGCCAAGAACTTATGGAGCTGGTCAACGGGATGGAATTAGATGATAAATGGGACCTGAAGTATCGCAACCAACCAGGATATACAAATTTTACTAGCCACTCAGCGAGTCGTTCGAAGCGGATCAACGTTTCAAGGGCGTTAGCAATGTCGACGGTGGACGCAGAAATATGGCCGACAGCGTTTACAGACCACGAGTCATATGTTTGTACGGTTAACCTTGATAGACAGCAGGTATGGAGACGGAGGGGTAATAGGAAGATGAACATCTCCCACCTGCGAGATACAGAATACTGACGTATGGTGGAGGACGCGTGGCATGGCTGCCTCCGTCGACGAAGTTCTTTCGGTTATGTCCTGCAGTGGTAGATCGAGTGCGCGAAGTCAGCTTTACGGAGGACGTTAATAGGTTACGGGAAGGAGGTTTCTCAATGGCAGCGAACGACCACTGAGTTTTACTTTACGTCTCTCCGGGAACTGTTAGCTCAACCACCTACACCAGAACGCCAGACGGCCGTCCACCGAGTTAAGGCGAAGCTGGTACAACTTGCGACGCTGAGGTCGCAGGATTTTCTGCCCAACGAGGTTCCCTCGATGCATTATGTGATAAAGGAAAGACGAAGAAGACGAAGGAATTTAATACATGAGATCAATCTCGGCGATGGCCGTCGTTTTACAACACAGAGGGGCATAGCACAGGCGTCACGGATCATTTTAGCAGATTCTATGCGAGCAACGGGGAGGGTCAGAGGGAGCTGGGAAACGTCCTGGAAGAGATCCCAGATGCGGCAAGTGTGGGCAGGGTAGCGGGCGGGTTATCTGAAATTACGTGTGAAGAGCTGGAGGAAGCGATTACAGGAGGTGCCTGCAACAAGTCCCCAGGTCCAGACGGATTCCCGTTGGAATTTTACCATGCCTTTGTGACCATTATGACACCGCTGTGGCTATGCATGTCTAATGAGCTTCTGCGGGAGAAAGTACCGGTTCACATTAAATTCACGGAAGGGCTCATGATACCGGTACCAAAGCCCAGTGGTGGCAAACGGCCTTGTGATTATCGCCCCTTGACCCTCCATAATAGTGACTGTAAGATCTTCATGTGTATCCAGGGTAGTCGTATCAAAAAGTCGCTGGAGAATCGAATACATGCCGATCAGACTTGTCTTGGTGGCATCAGTAATATCCACAAAGCCTTGGGAGACTATCGTGACGTCGTCGCCCTCACGGCTGCATGCCGCCTGCGGGGGGCGATGGTTGCAATAGATTTCGATCATGCTTTTGGTCACGTGGATCAAATGTACCTCGCGGCGGTGATGAACAGGATGGATGTCTCGCCATTATTGACCACTGCTGTGATGCGGCTGTTGCATGGCGCCAGATCAGCGATGGTGGTCAACGGAGGGAGAACTGAGTATCTTAAGATCCGTCAGACAGGGTTGCCCCTTGTCGCTCCTCCTATATGCGATCGCCTTAGAACCGTGCCTCGCAGGTCTTCGCCGCCGTCTTACCGGGATCTCCATACGGCATTTATCATTCAAATGCAGAGCATACGCGGATGACATTGTGTTTGTTCCTCGTACGGAATGAGGGGGAGACTAAAGCAGCACTGGATTGGCTACAGACGTGTGGGATGACAGCTGGAAGTGAGGTCAACTACCGAATATCACAATTCATGCATGTTGGGCGTGGACTAGAACCAGGAACGGAAGGACCCTTACCTGCGGTGCAAACCTTCCGCTGTTTTGGTATCACCTTTCATAAGGAGACAGCGGGAACGGCTGCGGACAACTAGCGAAGGGATGTGCCTCCTGACACACCTTCTCCACTTGACGCGCACGATGGTTATGAGGATTCAGGCGGCTTATGGGTACTATGTATGCCCGGGACAGCTCTCTAAGGTACAGTACAACACGCTTACCCTCCCAGCGCGAGAGGGGGTCGTTGGTTTAGTGAACGTGCACGAGAAGGCGCGTGCCATCTATATTAATACCATGCTCAAACGGTGGCTCAACAAGAATCACTCGCTTACGGGGCCGATCATCGAAGAACTAGTACCAACACCGCATCTTCCTCCAGTCAGTGTCGGCCATGTATCGCCCCCATTAACGTATGTGCGCACGTTCATCGTGGAACACAGTTACGTTCGAGAGCGTTTACCGACGACCCGACAGTCGACATCGAAGGACGTGTACCATCTGCTTCTTCGACAGATCGTCCGGAATAGGATGGAACGGAAACATCCAACTGTTAATTGGCACGTGGTGTGGCGCACGGTCCACCACCCCACCTACCTACAATAGTCAGATCAACATGGTACATTGTCGTGAACCGAAAATACCCTACGAATGATAAAAAGTACGCAATACATTTGGCGGATTCGCCCTTGTGTCAGCAATGCGGCGTGCTGGACACGGACGACCATCGGTTGGTCTGCGGCGAGGCATTGGCTGTCTGGACTCTCGCAAGAAAGATAATAGCGTTCATGCGGCGCACTATCTATACAGCGGTCTCTTCTGATATAGTATTTTTTCCAGAGGAGACGTATTTTTCGCGTCATAAGACGAAAGCGGTGGCGTGGATCACAGGTATGACGGTCCATCACATATAAAGAGACAAACGTCTGAACGTACTGAACGTCCTGGATTATTGGCAATACTTGCAAGATGGACACACAAAACTCTTACGGCTACATAAGAACAAGAATTGGTATGCCAATTTCCTAGTAACGGTTTTTGCGGACTCGCCATATACCTGGGGTGTGCCGGGTGCGCAAAGATGAGCGGCGTGCTGTCATTGGGAAACCGACCAAGTAAAATGATCAGCTAAGGACACTATGCGAGTATACGACCTAGGAAAAACTAGCGCTTGCACAGTAAGCAAATTGATGTACTTCAAATCTTGTTATCGTATCTATAAATACTTTTCTTTAGGGTGTTGGACGTGGCCCCACTTTGACTTTGTTGTAATTTCATGCTGTAGGGTAGGACGGCAGCGAGGTTCCTTCCAGGACAGTTATAATGTGTAGGGACGTACTATGTTTATTTTGTGAATAATAAAGATTTCTGTTTCTTCTACCTTCCTTAATAAAAAATAATAAGAAGAAAAAAATCCTCACCCCTGACATTAAAAAAAGTGGTTCCCTTGTTAAAAAAAGAAAAGATAAAAAAAAGATAGATAGAGCATTATAAAAAAAGATGGATAGAGCGTCCACCGTATAAGCAGGAGATCCCGGGGTCGAGTCCCGGTCGGGGCAAACATTTCAAGCTGTTACAATGGAGGTATGTCAATAACCCCTGTTGGCATCTGAGGGTTTCAACTAATTATCATTTATTCTAAAGAAGCTGCGCGGTCATTAGTGGTATCTGTTCTTTCGAGAGCAGTTACTATCTTCATATATATCTTTGCGTATGCTTCAACATTTGGTTGCCCTAAATATCTCTGTGACAAGTTTTTAAATGTCCGATATTTTCCAACTGTAACTATTTGAAAATAAAATCGAGGTACGAAATGCTTAAGTCTTCTGTGCCCAGCACCTTACCACTCCCAGATCACGTCTTCCTGCCACTTGAGGGCAATAATACTCCTGTAAGGAGCCACCGCAGTCGGGGAAGTTCCTCAGCTGGTCTGCAATAACGTTGACACACTCCACAGCTGACGTGGTGCTTCTGATCACTACCAAAGGTCCTTCGTAATCTCTGGTGAATCGTAACCACAATATGTGCACGTCGCAGAATGTACGCGTATGTAAAGAGCAGTTGTTAGCCTGGATGACAACGTATCTGTGCACGGCCATTGACCAGGCATAACAAGGAAAGTGAATCATCTGACCACGTGAAACATATCTGTTGCACTACTGTGCAAATTTGATGTTCCCTAACTCACTGTAGGCACAACTGATGACGTCGGGAGATTAACACAGGAACACGTGTTGGTCGTCTGAGGCACATGTTCAATAATGTGTGGTGAACGGTGTGCTGCGAAACCCCTACAATCTACAGCACTCCACTGTGTCGTCAGTTTCTGCCAGAGATGTCGCCTATCCTACTTCACAGCTTGTTGCTTACTGATGGTTTCAACGTTCTCCAGTCACCTATCGCATATGCTCACGACTGTAGCACACGATAAACAGGCCAACTTCACAGTTCTCCCCGAACATACTAATCTGTCCTTTCTCAAAGTCGCTCGCTTCGGTGGACTTCGCCATTAGCGGCCCCTATCGTTGCTTTTCTGCCAACAGTGCTGTCAGAGAAGGTGGAAGGACGGACAAATTTCAGGGCAACCTGTTGGCTATAGGGTTGGAAACTGCCCCTAAATCGTGGAAGAATCAACTAACATCCATGGCGTGAGGATGCAGGGGGAAATGGAATCCTCTGCATTACAGACGCATATCGTGTATCCACAGGACATGTGGCCTTTCACTGAAAGAACGTCATGATGATCTGTCCTTTGGTAAAAGAGCCCCGATTAGACCCCCATATCGATCGCAGGAAACCGCCCAAGTGGAGGTAACCATGACAAGAAGATGGAAATTCTACAAGTCGCAACATAATTGTCAGAAGAATGAAATCCATAGGGAAGCTAAAAGATCTGAAAAGGAAATGCAAATAATAAAGCTAGACATAGTCGGTTTGAGTGAAGCGATTCGGGGAAGCAGATAATTTCTTCTCAGATGAATACAGGGTGATACCTGCAGCTTGATATGACGGTGAATTTATTGTGAATAGGAAGGCAATATAGAGACTGAGCAACTGTAAACATTTCAGTGATGACAACGATCTCATCAGAACCGACAGCGACTATAGTTCAGATGAAAGATAGAGGAAGTATATCAGTATACTGAACAGGTAATTTAGTGAATAAAGGGAGAAGATAATCTAATAATTACGTGAGACTGGAATGCGGTAGTACGGGAATCAATATAAGACAGATTTACACGAAAATACGGGCTTCGTAGTTGGAATGATATAAAGAAATAAGTAATTGTGCTCTACAATAAATTTCAGCTAGTAAGAGCTTGAAACCGCAGGCAGATCTCAGCTGGATTACTTCGTGATCTGGCGCCGTCCTGGCGGAGGTTTAGAGTCCTCCCTCGGGCATGGATGTGGGTGTTGTTCTTAGCGTAAGTTAGTTTAAGATGTGTGTAAGTGTAGGGACCGATGACCTCAGCAGTTTGGTCATTTAGGAATTCACAGACTTTTGAAAATTTTTGAACTTCGTGATCAGACATAAATGGTTCAAATGGCTCTGAGCACTATGGGACATAACGTCTACGGTCATCAGTCCCCTAGAACTTAGAACTACTTAAACCTAACTAACCTAAGGACATCACACAACACCCAGTCATCACGAGGCAGAGAGGTGGTGGTGGTTAGTGTTTAACGAGGCAGAGAAAATCCCTGACCCCGCCGGGAATCGAACCCGGGAAGATCAGATATAGATTCCTAACACAGATTGTGGTGTCACCGCCAGACACCACACTTGCTAGGTGGTAGCCTTTAAATCGGCCGCGGTTCGGTAGTATACGTCGGACCCGCGTGTCGCCACTGTCAGTGATAGCAGACCGAGCGCCACCACACGGCAGGTCTAGAGAGACGTACTAGCACTCGCCCAGTTGTACAGCCGACTTTGCTAGCGATGCTACACTGACGAAGACTCTCTCATTTGCCGAGAAGATAGTTAGCATAGCCTTCAGCTGAGTCAATTGCTACGACCTAGCAAGGGGCCATCACCAAGTTATATTGAGATGATAATACTGTATCAACAAGACCAATGTTCACCAATTGTGGATTAAAGTTAAGTATTCCAGCAGCTACGTACTTTTCTTTATAGCATTCATTACGTATCCTGTTTCAGACCTCACGCCAGCCTGCGTGAGTTTAAGCGCGTGCCTTTCGGCTTCCTCTCATTGTGTCTAGGCTGTCTTGTCTAGACGCAACACAGATACTGGACCGTAAGGCGTACCCAGCAGCAGATACAATCGCATCACAATTTGGTAATGACGAAGACTTTAATCAACCCTGCACCCTTACGAAATTAGGCTGGAGTTGGAAAGAATAGTCCGGTAAAATGAATGTGTTAGGAAGTAGGTCACATAACAAATATCTGGAATTCATAAAAATCATTGTAGGAAGTGGCAAGGACACGACTGTACACACTGGTGTGTAGAATCTATGAAGCTGAAGCGACATCATCATTCAGAAAAACAGCATGTGATGTGTTTGAAAACTGAGGTTGTAGATACTGCAGTAATGAACATCGTCGTAGGTTGAGGGGAGGAGGAATTGAAATCACTAAAAACGGCATTCACAGAAGTTGGAAAGACAAATGCAAATACAAGATAGGTATCTGCGAAGAAGCGATAGGTAACAGAAGAAATACTTCTACTGATACAAAGGAAGTACAAAAATGTCCAAGGTCAGGTAGCAAAACAGCAATGTAGGCCATGTAGGCCATTTCGGAACGAAAGAAGTAGGAAGTTTAGACGAGACATGCTTCTGTCCGTCTCGTTTAATCGCGCGCCTTAGTTACGCCTTGGCTTCCCGCCGGCGCTTTTCCGCGTGGCGGCGCCGTCTGTTCTACTCGTCTCATGCCCCGCCCTCTAGATCGGTGGGTTGAAGTGACTGCGTAGTGAAGCGTCGCAGTACGCCATCGACTCCGGAAGTGCTTGTTTGTCTTACTTGCGGTGGTTTGTGTGGTGTCGGCCGGCTCATTCCACCGTGGGGTTCTACGGCATAGCGTGTCTGACTTGGAGAAGCCGTTAGCTCCGATTATGCTTGTTCTCGTCGGAAGAGGATTTAAATAAGGAGCTGTGATGTTGCTGTTCCGGAGAATAGTGGGAGTCGCCGAGGACGGTTGCTCCGGGAATTTTTTGAGCACTGAGGGCGGCAGGTTTTCCTCCGGGACTAAAGTTGAGTACATTTCGCTATTGCCGTTGTGCTTTCGACTTGCTATTGCCTTGTACTAGGGTGGAGTTTGCGACTTCCTTTACGTTGCTGCCGCCGACATTGTGTGTCTTCCGTCCACCGGTTTAGCTCGCCGGTTCTGAACCTATGAAAGAAAAGGTTGAATTTTAGTTCTGCACTGCGTTTGCGGAGTTTGACTTGGAGTGTGCATGTTGTTCTTGTACTGCTGGGCTGGTTCCTCGGTTAGGCGTCGACGTGAGCGTGAATTGCTTGGTTAAAATTTGCAGTAGGCACTCCGGGCATGGTCGATGCTGTACAACGAGAATAGTAGAACATGTTGAATTAAAGGTTGTGAATGTGAACTGTTGCTCTGTCATGTCACACTAGGAGACTGTCTAATTAGGTGCCGATATATTGGTGGCTATCTGTTGATTCTTGTGACCAGTTTGGTAGTCAGTTGTGAGAGAAAGAAAAGAAATTTGTGAAGTACGTGGCTGTGCACACCTTAAACATTGTTGGTGCATGTGTTTATCTTAAAGATTGTTTTAATACCGTATCTTATTATCAGCCCTCTTTTAGACTGAAAATTTTGAAGGGTTAGAGAATTTTATTTGTATGTTTGCCTATATGAACAGTGTCGATTGAGCTGGTGGCTTTTACGACAGTTTGTGAAATGTGGCAGCTTTATGCTGCGGTTTAATGATTTGTAATTGAAGGGCATCTTTTAATTCCTCTTTGGGGCTCGCCTTCTATTTTTCCTGTGTCGTACTACCGGAAGATTGTAAATCATGATACTGGGGCACGAAGACTGATTGGTAGCCTTGCAGCTGCTTGTATTTCATACTCAGCAGCTGTGGTTAAACTTTTGTAGATTTGCTGGCCATGTTGGTGTGAGATTGTTTGCATTTTAAATTTAGATTTTATGCAAGTTTACCTTTTAGAAGTATATGCATGTATTCTTCTCCCTAGGTTTTAAGCTGGATAGGATCAATTGATTTATTTAAGGTTGCTAAGTTTTAGGGAATTGCTTCGGTGTATGATAGATCTTAATGCTTAACGTGGATTCTAAATGTACTGAGGCCCTTAAGGCTCGATTACTGATAAATTTGTTGATTTGCCCTCTATTTTTGAGAACTTGCCTAACCTTAACCATCGGCCAGCCCTTCAGGCTGAGCTGTTTATTAAGTACGTTAATGAATTGGCCCTTCAGGCCCTCCCTTTTGGAAGCTCTACAGCCCTTAAGGCTTTGAAATCCAGTTTTAATACTTAACCTCCCTTGTTAGTGTACTGGGGCCCTTAAGGCCGGCTTACTGATACATTCCTGGCCATTACTTACTTCTTGCAGAATTTGTTGGACTAATTTCATTTATTACCTTATCTTGTTAATTTGGCCCTTCAGGCCCCTTACTTGGAAGCTGCACGGTCCTTCAGGCCTCTTTATTGTTTCACACTGCCTTGCCTAAACTGTTGGAAAATCTGTTCTTTAACTAAAGTCTAGTTAAATATTTTGGTGGCCCTCCAGGCTCAACACGTTATATGTATTCTTGATAAATTGGCACTTCAGGCTCTCTTTGCGGTTACAGCCCCTAAGGCATACGCAGTACTATGTTGCGTGGTACAATGTTAAACTGTTGATGAACTAGTTTCTTAAGGTTTGACTCTCCCTATATTCATTATCTTGGCATATTGTATATTGTATTTTAGCTAGTTTTAATAAATGCAATAGTAGTAAGGTGTTGTGTTACTTCTACCAGCACTTGGGCCTGCCTCCTCGCCCGATCCTAGTGGCTCCTTACTTCCTTAATTGTTAGAATTTTTCCCCGTTAGAACTGCTTGAACTAAAAAAGGTGTAAGGCAGAGGTGCAGTTTTTCGTACCTATTGTTCAGTTTGCAAATCGAAGAGGTAATGACTGAAATAAAAGAATGCAGTGGTGGGATCAAAACTGAGGTTCAAACTATTTGTGACAAGATTCGGTGATGACACTGCTCTCCTCAGTGAAACGGAAGAAAAATTACATGAACTGTTGAATGGAATGAACAGTGTAGTCAGTACAAAGTACTGAGCACTTGCCCGCGAAAGGCAAAGGTCCCGAGTTCGAGTCTCGGTCGGGCACACAGTTTTAATCTGCCAGGAAGTTTCATATCAGCGCACACTCCGCTGCAGAGTGAAAATCTCATTCTGGAAACATCCCCCAGGCTGTGGCTAAGCCATGTCTCCGCTATATCCTTTCTTTCAGGAGTGCTAGTTCTGCAAGGTTCGCAGGAGAACTTCTGTAAAGTTTGGAAGGTAGGAGACGAGATACTGGCAGAAGTAAAGCTGTGAGTACCGGGCGTGAGTCGTGCTTCGGTAGCTCAGTTGGTAGAGCACTTGCCCGCGAAAGGCAAAGGTCCCGAGTTCGAGTCTCGGTCGGGCACACAGTTTTAATCTGCCAGGAAGTTTCATATCAGCGCACACTCCGCTGCAGAGTGAAAATCTCATTCTGGAAACATCCCCCAGGCTGTGGCTAAGCCATGTCTCCGCTATATCCTTTCTTTCAGGAGTGCTAGTTGTGCAAGGTTCGCAGGAGAACTTCTGTAAAGTTTGGAAAGTAGGAGACGAGATACTGGCAGAAGTAAAGCTGTGAGTACCGGGCGTGAGTCGTGCTTCGGTAGCTCAGTTGGTAGAGCACTTGCCCGCGAAAGGCAAAGGTCCCGAGTTCGAGTCTCGGTCGGGCACACAGTTTTAATCTGCCAGGAAGTTTCATATCAGCGCACACTCCGCTGCAGAGTGAAAATCTCATTCTAGAAACATCCCCCAGGCTGTGGCTAAGCCATGTCTCCGCTATATCCTTTCTTTCAGCAGTGCTAGTTCTGCAAGGTTCGCAGGAGAACTTCTGTAAAGTTTGGAAGGTAGGAGACGAGATACTGGCAGAAGTAAAGCTGTGAGTACCGGGCGTGAGTCGTGCTTCGGTAGCTCAGTTGGTAGAGCACTTGCCCGCGAAAGGCAAAGGTCCCGAGTTTGAGTCTCGGTCGGGCACACAGTTTTAATCTGCCAGGAAGTTTCATATCAGCGCACACTCCGCTGCAGAGTGAAAATCTCATTCTGGAAACATCCCCCAGGCTGTGGCTAAGCCATGTCTCCGCTATATCCTTTCTTTCAGGAGTGCTAGTTCTGCAAGGTTCGCAAGAGAACTTCTGTAAAGTTTGGAAGGTAGGAGACGAGATACTGGCAGAAGTAAAGCTGTGAGTACCGGGCGTGAGTCGTGCTTCGGTAGCTCCGTTGGTAGAGCACTTGCCCGCGAAAGGCAAAGGTCCCGAGTTCGAGTCTCGGTCGGGCACACAGTTTTAATCTGCCAGGAAGTTTCATATCAGCGCACACTCCGCTGCAGAGTGAAAATCTCATTCTAGTACAAAGTACTGATTGAGAGGGATTCGAAGGAAAACTGATGAGAATTAGCAATGATATAACTTACGAAAAACGTAACATCAGCATTTTTGGGTACAAAGTATACGAAGCGAATGAATTCTGGTACATAGGAAGGAAAATAATGCACGGCGGACGAGGCACGGAAGGCATAATAAGCACACTAGTACAAGCAAGAAAGGAATTCATCGCCAGACATCTTCAGAAAAAAATTGTCTCGTATCGAATCATGGAGAACAGTGTAACCGGAAAAGATGAAAATCGAAGCTCTTGAGATGTGATGCTATAGCAGGATGTAGAAAATTAGTGGAACTTGCCATATGATGTAGAAGGTTCTCCGCAGAATCAACGAAGAAACAAACATGTGGAAAACACTGTAGTGCAAAAGGGACACCAGATAAGTCATGTGCTGACAAGTAGGAAATATATTGCATTGAACGAGAGGGAACTGTTGTGGTTAAAGAGCATAACGGAAGATAGATATTGGAATACATCCAACAAATAACTGAAGACGTAGGGTGCAAGTGCTGCTGAGATGAAGAGGTTGGCAGACCGTAGCAAACCAGTCTTCTGATTCAATAAATAAAACCTTCGCGAGAATGATTCCCATTTCGCCTCTGCTCTTCTTATGTACATTCATCATTGCGTCACGTGCCAGCAAATGCATCAGGTGGCACTCAGTTTAGCAATGGGCACCTGTCATAATGTTTCGGTTCATCATTCCATTGCCCTTCCTTTATTTTTTCATGTTAATCTCGTACTCTCTTTACCAGACACTGTGCGTAATGTTCAGCTGCCCTTGCTTGACCTTTGCTGTCACCATCAGAAATACATTGCCATTGGCAAATCTGTTTTAATTTCTTTTCCATGAATTTAAATTCCCTTTTCTAAAGTCTCCTAGGTTTACTTCAAAGCCTGTTCGATGTAAGTATTGAATAACATCGAAGATGGCTTACTCCCTTGTCATATACTGCCTCACTTTGCGATATCTTTACAGTAAGTTAAAGGATGTACACCTTTAATGTTAAGGTTCCTTACGAGACCTCTCAAAATTGTGTAAATCTTCCTATTTCAAGCTGTTACCAGAGCTGTATCCACAGTATACTGCACTTTCAGTATTTAGGACATATTTTTACTCCAACCCCAAGACCTACAGCACCGATACCAAACACTCGTATTGTGCTTACCCATGATTATACTTGTCAACAAATTGACGAGCAGGAATGAGAATCAACTTGTACATGAATTGTAAGTGATTTTAAACGATAGGATTCCTCTAGAATTCCGGCGCTTACGTAATATCAATGAAGAGGTCTAAGTAACGGCGGAACCTAAACGTCGTTAACGCACCTTTCCAGACACATCGTGGGTACTCTATAACTCAGATATAGCAATGAAGCGGTATTCAATTACACGAATTGATGCTAAATTTGCAGTCGAATGATTCCGTATCTCCCTTATCCGGTCGATCTCTCTAATTAATTGCCACATGCGATTTCCAGCCGGATTCACTGCAGCGTTTTGAATGCGACCGTTCTGCCGACAATTTATTACACCGAGCGTTTGTAGCTCCTGTCACAAAGACGGCAATTGATCGCTCTGCTGCAGCAATCCCGCAAAAAACTCGAAAATAGTTCCCATAGACAACAGTACACTGGAGAGTGCAGTCGACTCGCCATATCATGTTAACAAAAATCAACACCTATACAAATCAGCGCGTTCCCAGTCGCAATTTTATCCGTGTAAAATGTGACAGCCCGACTGTATCGTAGTGCTGAAAAATATCGCTTTTCAACTAATGTGAAACAAAACACGCTCTGCAGATTGCTCGGTGCGAAACGTCAGCTTGTACGTTTGCATTTGTCAATAATTTGTTGCAGGATTAACAAGGTGATGCGAATCAGGAACACGAAGTCCATACTACAGGAAGGAGTGACCTAGTTCTGCGTCATGCCCACGAAAACTGTTCCGCAGTGTCCTTAATATAGATCGCGGTTGTCAGCGATGTCGTGTAGAAAACTCAACATGATTACCTTGCATATAGCGCTGTTTTTCTGTGTTGTTATTGTCGGTCCAGTTCGAATACCAGTTTGCTGCAGCTTTCCATGTTACTCTATGCCGTGCAGCCCTCTTTATCTCCGGATAACTTCTGCAACCTATATCCTTCTGAATCCGTTTACGGTATTCATCTCTTGGTCTCTCTTTACGAACGATTCAACCCCCACCCCCCACATACACAGTTCTCACCAATACGAAACTGGTGCTCCCTTGATGTCTCAGAATGTCTAGTATCGACGGTTACCCTTCTTCTGGTCGGATTGTGTCACAAATTTCTATTCTCGCCAAGTCTATTCAGTACCTGCTCATTAGTATTCAGTACCTGTTCATTAGTGATCTACACATCTAATCATCAAAATTCTCTTGTAACATCACATCTCAGAAGCTTTTATTCTCTGCTTGTCTAAACTGTTTGTCATCCGTGTTTCACTTCCATACACAGCTATACTCCGTACAAATACTTTCAGAAAAGACTTTCTAACTCTTAAATCTATATTCGATGTTAACAAATTTTTCTTCACAAACCCTTTTCTTCCCATTGCCATTCTAAATTTTATATCCTGTTCATTTCGGCCATCATCAGTCAGTTTTATGCCCAAATAGCAAATCTCATTAAATATTTTGTATGCCTCATTTCGAAATCTAATTCAGTCAGCATCACGTGATTTAATTCGATTACAGTACATCATCCTTGTTTTGCTTTTATTGATGTTCGTTTCATATCCTCCTTTCAAGAGACTGTGCACTCCATTCAACTGCTCTTCCGAGTCTTTTGCTGTGTTGGTTAGAATTACAGTGTCATCGGCAAACGCACAGTTTGTATTCCCTCTCCCTGAAGCTTAATTCCAACTAGAAGGTTCTCTTTTGATTTCTTTACTGCTTGCTGAGTGTACGCAGTGAATAAGTCTGTCTCATCTCCTCCACAGCCATTGCTTCATTTCCATGCCCCTTTAATCTCATAACTGCCGTGTGGTTTCTGTACAAGTTGAAAATAGCCTTTCGCTCCCTGTACTTTACCCCTGCTGCCCTTCAGGATTTCTAAGAGAATATTTCAGTGAGCAGTGTCAAAGATTTTCTCTAAATTTACAAATGGTATAAATGGAGGTTTGTCTTTCGAAAGCCTATCTTCTGAGGTACGTATCAGTCATTATTGCCAGGCGTGTATCCACATGTCTCTGAAATCCAAACCGATCTCCCCCAAGCTCGGTTTGTACAAGTGTTTCAAGTCTTCTGCAAGAAATTTCTGTCAGTATTTTGCAATTAGGAGTTATTAAACTGGTAGCTCGGTAATTGTCACACTGCTTTATATGTAGCAGAAGAATTAGTTCAAGGCGCTTCGCAGTTGATGAAGGAGCAGAGCTGAAATTGCTTCATGTGGTGTCATACGTTGGTTTATAGATGTTTAAATGGCCAACTGTCTTCACCAATGTGCAAGCCATCTCCTGTGCCAATTTCACTCGTAATATAGCATCCAAGTGAGTTTTGGATTTCCCATTTATACCGAGTACTGGCGCGGAGCAAAAGTCATACTTCAACTATATACACTACTGGCCATTAAAATTGCTACACCAAGAAGAAATGCAGATGATAAACGTGTATTCAGATTATACTAGAACTGACAATGTGATTACATTTTCACATTTTCACGCAGTTTGGGAGCATAGATCCTGAGAAAAAATAGGTTCAAATGGCTCTGAGTACTACGGGACTTAACTTCTTAGGTCATCAGTCCCTTAGAACTTAGAACTACTTAAACCTAACTACCCTAAGGACATCACACACATCCATGCCCGAGGCAGGATTCGAACCTGAGACCGTAGAGGTCGCGCGGTTCCAGACGGAAGCGCCTAGAGCCGCTCGGCCACACCGGCCGGCAGACCGTAAGAAATCAGTACCCAGTACAACCACCTCTGGCCGTAATAACGGCCATTATACGCCTGGGCATTGAGTCAAACAGAGCTTGGATGGCGTGTACAGGTACAGCTGCTCATGCAGCTTCAACACGATACCACAGTTCATCAAGAGTAGTGACTGGCGTAGTGTGACGAGCCAGTTGCTCGGCCACCATTGACCAGACGTTTTCAATCGGTGATAGATCTGGAGAATGTGCTCGCCAGGGCAGCAGTCCAACATTTTCTGTATCCAGAAAGGCCCGTAGAGCACCTACAACATGCGGCCGTGCATTATCCTGCTGAAATGTAGGGTTTCGTAGGGATCGAATGAAGGGTAGAGCCACGGGTCGTAACACATCTGACATGAAACGTCCACCGTTCAAAGTGCCGTCAATGCGAACAAGAGGTGACCGAGACGTGTAACCAATGGCACCCCATACCATCACGCCGGGTGATACGCCACTATGGCGAAGACGAATACACGCTTGCAATGTGCGTTCACCGCGATTTCACCAAAAACGGATGCGACCATCATGATGTTGTAAACGGAACCTGGATTCATCCGAAAATATGACGTTTTGCCATTCGTGCACCCAGGGAACGTCGTTGTGTACACCATCGCAGTCGCTCCTGTCTGTGATGCAGCGTCAAGGGTAACCGCAGCCATGGTCTCCGGGCTGAGAGTCCATGCTGCTGCGAACTTCGTCGAACTGTTCGTCCAGATGGTTGTTGTCTTGCAAACGTACCCATCTGTTGGCCCAGGGATCGAGACGTGGCTGCACGATCCGTTACAGCCATGCGGATAAGGTGCCCGTCATCTCGACTGCTAGTGATACGAGGCAGTGGGGATAAAGCACGGCATTCCGTATCACCCTCCTGAACCCACCGATTCCATGCTCTGCTAGCAGTCATTTGATCTCGACCAACGCGAGCAGCAATGTCACGATACGATAAATCGCAATCGCGCTAGGCTACAATCCGACCTCTATCAAAGTCGGAAACGAGATGGTACACATTTATCCTTCTTACACGAGGCATCCCAACAACGTTTCACCAGGCATCGCCGGTCAACTGCTGTTTGTGCATGAGAAATCGGTTGGAAACGTTCCTCATGTCAGCGTGCGGGATTAGCCGAGCGGTCTGAGGCACTGCAGTCATGGACTGTGCGGCTGATCCCGGCGGAGGTTCGAATCGTCTCTCGGGCATGGGTGTGTGTGTTTGCCCTTAGGATGATTTAGGATAAGTAGTGTGTAAGCTTAGGTACTGATGACCTTAGCAGGTAAGTCCCATGAGATTTCACACACATTTCATCATTTTTTGTTCCTCAGGTCACCACGTTGTAGGTGTCGCTACCGGCGTCAACCTTGTGTGAATGCTCTGAAAAGCTTATTATTTGCTTATCACAGCATCATCTTCCTGTCAGCTAAATTTCACGTCTGTAGCACGTCATCTTCGTGGTGTACGATACTCCTGCTAGCAAGGTCTTGTCCCAAGAGCCTATCCACACTGATGCGACATTTTCTTTCCAGCAGTTCTACCCCTTCGATGGGCACCATTGATTGTGTTCACGTTTTCTCATTCGGACTGCTCTCTAGACTATTTGCGGATTTTTATAACGACTTTGTTTACATTTTAGACTTTGTTCTCCCTCTAGCTGTTCACTTAGTTAACTCTTGCTGTGATCATGACACGAGCCAACCGTCTGTTGCTCCGCTCTGCGCGTGACTGCCAGAGCATAAACTTTCTATGTTGAGTAGAAAAGAAAAGTTATACTTAAGTCACAGATTCTATCGAGAGTTCGGTTTCACGGTGAAAGCAAGTCTCGCTCTTGGATGAGCTATACGATGCCCCACACCTATGACAACCATAATATTCATCGCCACTTTGTACGTTGCATACATAATAATGGCAACATTCAAGCATTCAACAAACTCTCTGTTTGCACGAAACAATCTGGTCTTTTACAATTTACTTCTCATGTGGCTTTTTCAAAGCGTGGACTGGAAAGGCTGATACCTTACAACAAGAAAGGTAAATTGTCGGTGGACACACAGCGATTGTCAGATTATGCCCGAGTAATGGAGAAATACTATATGAAAAAAATATCACTGATCAAGTAATGAATGAGGCCCTCAAGGAAAGTATACGATCCCCAGAACCTATCTGACTCGAACAAGACGCCGACAGACGCCCATTAAGTCTCCTACCAGTCTCACCTAAGCTGCAGTTCCTCACCATACTCTGTATACTGTAGAACAGAAAGCTCGTACTGCCGTGATCTGCTGCTGTCTGCAACACATCACCTACTGATTGCGGCAGTGCCCTCCTCTACGTCTCCTGACGAAATGTTCTTCTCATAACCCCTGAGGATCATGAGCCTCTCCAAAGATCTCCAGATGAAGTCCGTTACTCTAAATCCCTAGAAAAGGGTTCCACACCAAATCCAACTTATCTCCCATCTTTGTCAAGCCAGTGAAATGTTCTGGAAAATGCAGGTCAATGATATTGCAGTTAACAAAATGGCTATCTCGCAGAAGTTTTGGAATATCAATCCTCGTAAAATCAAGGGGGGGGTACTGCCTACCCACTCTTTGTTAATATAATCTATTGAATCACTTTATATTTTAAAATTTTGAAAAACAATATTGTTCCTAATAATTCCTTTACCACATTTCATAAACGTATTAAATTTTTCAGTTAAAATGAACCCAAGAATACAAGTAGTAGATGTCACATTCCACAATGAATGTTATACAACATTTTCAGGTTCACGACTATTCTTACACTTCAAAATCTCATTAGAAAGTATGTTTCAAGTAGAAGTCAACAAAAATGAACGAAATTTGATTCTTTACAGTTTTGTGGTGTTCATAAAGTATTCCCAAGTGGGTGGTACGCGATATCGAAAATGCTAGGAGTGTGGTAAAAGATAATATCAAGTTCTGAATGTTATTTACACACCAATACTTCTTTAAACAGTTTATTGTTAATACAAGACATCAACAGTTAACTGCTTTAGAGAAGAAAACATAGAATAGCCATATTTCAGTTAGTTCTTATTTAGTTGTCTTTAAGCTAACAGTTTAGGTATTTCACTGGCCCCGTCCTCAGGCCTCTAAGTAAACTGTGAACTTCTTTACCGAAAAGCTTACAGCAATACAACAGGAGCCATCAAGCAAATCCGGATTTCGTGAATATTTTTCTGAAGTGAGATCTCGAAAGGTTAGACAACAACTGTCTACAACAGTTACAGACGCAACTTAGTGACGCTACCTAGAAACTTATTCTAGCAAACCCAGAATCCACAGGAAAGAGTTAGGAGAATTCGGTTGTCTCTTTCAGAAGTTATCAGTGGGAATTTAGTCGTTACCTTCAGGAATTTTCAGTAATGTAGTAGCATCGCAAACTCATAAAGAGCAAATATAGATGAAGAAGGATACTTAAGAAACTGGTATCTGACACTAGCACGCTACGTGCGGAGGGAGTCCGTTGACGGGGGAGCTAAGAGATGCATGGTCTAAAGATGTATTTTTTATATGAAAGTACTTGAGATAAAGCAGGAATTCAACTCAAGGCATTGAAACGTATTCAATAAATCCCTTCAGTTATAACTGCTCAACTTTGCTACAGTCAATAACACGGAATCCTTACCTTTCACTAAAACCGCTATTACCACTTCTTTAATGAACTGTTGTAATCGACTAAGATGCGTCTTCAGTAAAATTTCTGTTAATTTTGTAGGCTCAACACATTCATACACAACTTCCATTCATTCAAACGCATTACAAAGGGTAAACGTCTGGCAGAATTTAATAACTTGGTAATTTAGGTAGCAAAAGCATGCTGGCAAAGAAAATCGGATTTGTTATGTCTCGAATTAAAGTTACATGAACGGTGCTGTTTACAATTGTACTAATTTATTATTATGATTCACTATGCCACTGTTAGTGGCAACGAATTCTGCAATAATTTACTATCAGATATAAGGACATTAACTCGTTTTTTCATTCGTCACTCCCAAGATAGGGTTACGAGATGGGTTGATACTGCGCTTCAACAAAGCAACAAATTCTGCAATAATTTACTACCAGACATGATGGCGTCCACGAAGAGGGGTAGCAGCGCAGTACACATTCGTGATACAATTCTTGTAAGTTACCATATGGGTTTATCATGGGGTACAACAACTCCACCAAATTTAATCGTTTAAAGTGAATATATATGGCGAGGTGCCACGTTTCACCTGCGCGAGCGAAATATTTATCCCGTGACTCAGAGTTGCGCCATGGCGAGCGAAGAAAAGTGAGAAAATCGGAATGTGACCGGGCTTTGTGATCATCATCATCATCAGTGTTCTGCCTAAAGGCAGGTTTTCACATGGTAGTTCTCCAGTCTGTCCGGTCTTCTGTCATCCTCTTCAGGTCTGCGTAATTTCCTCTTCCCTTTATGTCGTCTATCATCTTGCATCTCCTTCTTCTCTCATTCTTTTCCCATAAACCAATCCTTCCAAAGCATCTGCTAGCAAGCACTCCCTTCTCAATGAATGTCCCAACCAGTTCTTTTTCCTTTCTCTTACAACCTTCAGCAGACATCTTCTCTCATAAACCCTTTCCAACACTCTTTCATTACTCACTCTTTCCATCCAGCTTATTCTTTCCATTCTCCTCCACATCCACATCTCAAATGCTTCTACCCTTTTTTTCATCCTCTCGTCTCAGAGTCCTATTGCTGCCCCATATAGTGCCACACTCCAGACAAAATATTTGGCAAGCCTTTTCCTTACTCCTTTATCTAATTTGCCACATAAGAGTCTCCTCTTTCTGTTGAATGCCTCCTTCGCTATGGCAATTCGAGTTTTCACCTCCTGGTGACATCTCAAGTCTTCAGTTATTGTGCTTCCGAGATATTTAAATTCACTTACTTGGCTAATGGTAGATTGTCCTATTTTAATATTGGACAGTGTGCGTCTTGTACTGATGACCATACTCTTTGTTTTTGCTGTGTTTATTTGCATCCCATATTCCACACAAGCTTCATTCAGATCTTAGAGCATGTTATGCACTGTCCGCTCACTTTCTTCCACTAATACCATGTCAGCAGTAAATCTTATACATTCTATTCTCTTTCCACCAATACATATTCCTCTTTTCCATCTAAACTTTTCGCAATAATCTCTTCAAGGTATACGTTAAACAACAGTGGGGAAAGGCAACAACCTTGTCTAACACCTCGTCCAATGCTGCGTCCTTCTGACATTTCATTTCCAATCCTTATCCTTACTTTCTGGTGTAAATATAGATTCTGTATCAGTCGTCTCTCTTTCCAATCTACTCCTTTCCTCTTCAAGATATCCATCAGCTTGTTCCACTGAACTCTGTCAAAAACATCTATAAAAACAGCAAAGATTTCTCTACCCTTTTCCATATATCTTTTCTTAGCAGGACAATAGCATGTCTTGTTCCTTTTCCTCTTCTAAATTCGAATGCTCCTCTGCAATCCCTCTATCCAGCTTGCCATATAACCTTCTATTCAACACTCTCAGCAAGACCTTAGCTGCATGAGAAATTAGACTGATAGTCCGGTGCTCTTCACATTTTTTAGTATTTCTCTTTTTCTCTACTGGTATCATAACTGTTGCAGCGAAGACCTCAGGCCATTCCCCTTTGTCATATATCTCGTTACAGAGGTAGACTATTTCTTTTCTTGCCTTGTTTCTCAGACTCTTCAACAGTTCTGCTGAAAAATCATCTATTCCACATGCCTTCCTATTCTTCATCTCTTTCAGCGCCTTTTCTACTTCTGCTTCAAAGATGGTAAATCCCTTTCAATCTTCCGGCACATATTGCTCCTCTTCAACCTTAATTTCGCTTTGCATTCCATCCCCCTTATACAGACATTCAGTATATTCTTGCCATCTGTTCAAAACCTCCTGTGGTTCTTCTGCTAGATTACCATCCGCTCTTTCTATTTCCATGTTATTCCTCTTTCTTTTACGTTCAAAAACTATCTCACTAGCCAGTCTATACATCATTTCATACTTTCCCTCTATCTTCATTTTCTCTATTTCGTCGCATTTCTGTTTCATCCATTTTTCTCTTGCTTTTTCAGTTTCTCTTCTTAATTCATTAATCAGTTTCCTTCTTCAGTTTCTACACTTTTCCACTTTGTGCGATCTTCCATCTTTTCAATATGTTTTCTGTTATCCATTCTTTCCTGGTGCTTTGGGATACTTTAATTCCTAGTACTTCTTTGGCAGAGTCCATGAGTCCTTCCCTCATTTTTATCCACTTGTCATTAACACTTTCATCAACACTAACTCTTTGCCATTATTCCATAAATCTGTTCTCCAAATCCGATGCCTTTCCTACCTCTTTGAGTCTTTCTATGTTTAGTCTTTCCTTTGCTTTACCTCTCCAGACTTTTTTCAACTTCACTTGTATTTCTCCCATCACTAGGTTGTGGTCTGAATTTATATCCGCTCCTGGATAAGCTTTAGCGTTCTTCTAACAGTTCCTAAACCTTTTTTGTATCAGGATGTAGTCCAGCTGATATCTTTCCCTATTCAAATTTGATATCCATGTGTAACGTCTCCTTTTGTGGTGTTCAAATCATATGTTACCCATTGCTAATGAAATTTCTTTACAGAAACTAATTAGCCGTTCACCTCTCTCATTTCTTATTCCTAATCCAAATTTTCCTGCTGTATCTTCATCTCTTCCTTCACCCACCACTGCATTCCAGTCCCCCATGATGATAATGCAGGCGTTTCTGTTTTCTTTCTCGAGTTCTTGTATTTTCTCATAACATTCTTCCCTTTCCTCATCTCTGTGCTGGTTAGTTGGCATGTATACTTGTATTAATACCAAATCTTTTGAACTACCCTTCAGTCGTATCATCATCAGTCTTCCATCAATATATTGTACCTTCATTACCTTATTTTTCAACTTTTGCCCTCTCAATATTCGTAATCCGTTTTCACCGCTCTTGATTTCCCCTAAGTAAAAGAGTTTATAATCTCCACTTTCTAGCTCCCCATTCTCTCCCCATCTCATTTCACACAAACCGAGGGCATCTAATCTGTTCTTTTCATCTCCTGTTTTGCATTCTCTAGCTCTCCTGCTTGCAGAAGTGTCCTAACATTCCATGTTCCAATCCGTATCTTTTGTGACGAGACGGGATAACGAGAGGACGTGTAGGGCGTGTGAATTGAAACGGTCATTGTTAGCCGTTATAGTGTATAATTTGTGTTTTTGAGATTCACAAGCGATGTGTAATATTAATGTGGAGTTCCGTAACGGCCATAATACAGCCTGTTGCATTTCAAAGCTAATTGCTCGTATTTAGTTTTGGTCAAAGGATTCTGTGATGAACTGTTACATACTATAAGCTTGTGTAAGACTTCGAAAATTTGGCGGTCGATGTTTGCTGTAGAACCTGCTTCAATAACACGGCCAAAAGCGTAGAGGAAGTTTTCTCTTCTAAAAAGAACTCGTTTAACTTGCGGACAATCATCGAATGACCAAATGCGAAAGGCAGTGTTCCAATTCGAGAACATCTTACAGAAGTTTTCTTTCTCCTACATTTCAAGAATTTTACAGGCACCCGTCGGTGATGAACACGAGAGTAACTTGTCTACGTGTACGAAATTACGTATGCTGTGGGAGTAGTCGATGCCCACCAAGATATTGTCCTTCACAGACATACAGACAGAGACACTATACACACAAGTTCAATAACGAGTACAATATTACCAGCTTAAAAAAACATTTAACCACTCGAACGCTACGGTCACAGGTTCGAATCCTGCCTCGGGCATGGATGTGTGTGATGTCCTTAGGTTAGTTACGTTTAAGTAGTTCTAAGTTCTAGGGGACTGATGACCTCAGATGTTAAGTCCCATAGTGCTCAGAGACATTTGAACCAAAAACATTAATTTCTTATTTTGAGCAGCGAAATATGGTAAACAACGAAAAGTAAACTCCCAAAAACCTTGGTCGGAACTGTGGCGCTTGAAACCATGTCTGGCACATCATCCTTCGTTTAGTATGTTGTCCCATCCGTATTTTAATTGTTGTGTATTTATTACTGTACTAAGTAAGATAAGAAACCATGCACTGATAGCCAGAACACTATGACCACATATCTGACAGCCGGTATGTCCACTTCTGGCGCTATTAACAATGGGAGGCACGTCGTGGCACGGAAGCAATGAGGCCTTGGTATGTCGCTAGAGGCAACTGGCATCACATCTGCACGCACAAGTCACCTAATTCGCATCAATCGCGGGCTGCAGGCCGCTGAGCTCTGGTACGATACTCAGTGACATTTCAGACATTTTCGATCGGCTTCAGATATGGAGCATTGGGGGCAGTACATCAACTGGACCTCGCCACTGTGTTCCCCGAAGCACTCCATCACATTCCGTCTTGTGACACGGCGCATTATCTCGTTGAAAAATTCCACTAGCGTCGAGAAACATAATCGTAAAGGGGTGTAATCGGTCTGCAGCCGTTGTACAATAGAGCTTGGCCATCACGGTGCCTTACAAGAGCTTCATTGGCCCATGGATGCCGACGTGAATGTTCCCCAGAGAATAATGGAGACGCCGCCAACTTATCCCCGTCCCGCAGTGCAGATGTCGAAGACCTGTTCTCTGGGAGACGACGGAACCGCACCCTCTCATCGGCATGATGAAAAACTTACCGGGATTCATCAGACCATGCAACGCTCTGACACAGCGCCAACGACCAGTGCCAATGGTCACGAGCCAAATTTATTTGCAGTTGCTTATGTCGTCGTATTAAGATTGGCACATGCCATGGCCATCAGCTGCCGAGGCCCATCACTAGGTGTGCTCAGACGCACCTGTCCTTTGCCCAGCACATAAGTCTGGTGTCAGTTTGTAACGCCGGCAATGCATATCCTTCTATTTCCATCTATATACTATGAACTTTTTCCTCATTTTGTTACCTGGAGATATGACATTTCTGTGTCTTTAATATTGCAATTATTATATATATATATATATATATATATATATATATATATATATATATATATATATATATTGAAACACGTATGTAACGCAGCAGCGATGGCGAGGCATTGTAGCATCTGTGACCAGAGAGTATGCGCTTGACCGCGCGAGTGTTGCGAGCGGTTCTCAGTCAGTAGTAGTCTTTGCGAGTTAGTTGTCGCTATGCAGAGTAGCAGTCAGTCAGTCGTTGCGAGTCTGTCAGTTCAGTCGTTGCGAGTCTGTAGCTCTGTCTAGTTGAGAGCAGTACTCAGTCTGTAGTCGTCATGCAGAGCGGTCGGTCAGTAGTAGCAGCCCAGTGCGGTTGTGTGATGTAGGCGGTCGGCAACAATGGTCAAGATGAGGAATAAGGTATACTGTTAATTAATATAATCATTAGATAATGAAAAATTTTATTTATTGTAATTATTCTCCAACAAGTATCTCAATAATAATTTTTTATTTCAAAAGCATTTTCTCAAAAGTTTAATTTTTTTGAACTAAAGATCTCGTTGCACTTCCCATTTCATTCCACTTCTTTTTGAAGAAAAATTTCACTAGAATTACAAAAAAAAAGGGAGAATATTATTATTTGCAATGTAGTTCCTCCAAGTGGTGCGCAACAACAAGAGCAGATATGTGACATCCATTTATTCTGAGGTAAGACTTTAATTCTGATTGTTTTTACACAGGGCCAAAGACCGATATTTCGGTTTAATTGAATTTTCTTGTCACTGAATGGACTTTAATTTTTTGAAGGATTTATAATTGAGTCAGATTGCGAATTTCACATTTTTGTTGCCATTGTCAGTACATTTCATTGTGGGCAGGTTACGCTTAGAGCAATGTACATTAGCATTCTTAAATAATATTGTCCATAATTTTTCAAAATTATTGTGGGGACGTTACACTTGGCTCCCATTTCTATTAAGTATTGCTATATTTTCTTTTAAAAAAAATTACGGTGGGGAGGTTTCACTTGGCGACACCCAGTCCAGGATCGTATTTCGTTGAGAGTCTTTTGAGCGACAGTCAGATATCTGCTCTTATTTGCTTAGATATAATTAGGATTTGGCGCTACGCTTTTATTAACTTGTGACTTTCTTTCTACAGGTCAACGGCAATTCTTTGCTCTGTTGTATTTGTGTGTTACTTTTGCATTGTGCTTATTTGTTTTGTGAATAATTGTGACTATTGCAAAAATGCCGCGAAAGACTGTGAATAGTGTATCGCGAGGTATTATGAATGAAATTACCGACGCAAACAACTTTACCGATAGGACATGTGACACGCAGTGTAATGATGACAATCCTGCGTTCACTAACAATCAGTGTATTCCAACCACTAATGATGACTTTTATCTTAATGATGAACAAACGAACTCGGTTATGTCCTATGTTGATTTGACGACAATTGATGACGCGGGACGCTCTATTATTATAGCATTTTTGCAACAAATGTCTAAACAACTTAATGAAAAACTTGATGAACGGAACAAACAATTTCGCGAAATAATTAATGAAAGTTTCAAACTGACGAAAGAAAAACAAGACAACCTTAACGAACGGAACAGACAAGTTAGTGAACAGAATACAGCTGTTACCGTGCAATGCCAGGGCATTAAAGAACAATTACGTGTGAATACTAAGACTTGTGCTAATAACAGTAATGAAAAAGTTGGCACTGTTGCACAAGAATTAAGTAGTACACGTGTAGGCACAACAGAATCACATAAAGACGAGATTATTGCAGTCACCGAACAATGTTCAGCAAACGAAACACAGATACACGAAATTAATGCAATCACTGAACAATGCCCTAAAAACGCAGTGCAGATTCGCGACGAAGTTAATTTAGAGTCAGTGGAAGTTTCACACACTCCGAATACGGAAGTCAATAATAAAAGTGAACGACAGATCAACCAAATTGACGAAAGTGTTACAGTAACAGAGTTGAAAACTATTCCAGTCACCAATACGTCACAGAATCCGCCAGTTTGCGAACATTTGTCTGACTCACGCAGCGTGTATAATGTGAACAATTTACAGAGAATACGCGAATTAAAATCCGAAAAGCCACGCGACTTAAAATCTGAAAAGCTATGCAACTTGAAATCCGAAATGACACAGACGAACAGATTCACTCACAAACCCGAACGTGTTATCAAACCGAGTGACGAGAACGTAGATTTCAAGCAATTTGCATTTGTAAGAAAATCTAAGGAATTTAATAATGACAGCGTACAGGCACACGCTTTGCACTGTATACGACAATTTATCTTTGTACATTCACCACTATTACCTGTAATGGAGAAGCTAGCTTTGAACCAGATGCGACAATTTATTTTTGTATTTACAACAGCATTGCCTATAATGATGAAACTGGAATTAGCACGGATACAACAATTTGCCTTTGGAATTTTACCGCTATTGCCTGTAACGCAAAAACTAAAATTTATTCTCAGTGCGTAATTGACCTCAGGGGATTCATTACGCTTTAATGAATATGTGCCGTAGCGAGCATAGGGCCCCGAGCTGTAGTAGTGCTGTTTCATCTTTAGTTTTCTGCACTGCTGCCTTTTCTTCTACTATCCTTTATATCTATCCAAACTGCTCTTTAACTATTGCTCTACCTAGTATTAAGAAACGTATGTAATGAAAACCGGATACGACAAATTTTTTACCGAATGTGACAATTTTCAGTAGGCACTCCAGTACCGCCGTAATTTTAATTACAGATAAAATCGTAATCATCAGTATGTATAAAATTTTGAGCAGTCGGAACCATATTTTGGTAACAATAGATGTTTTTCACCACAATAGCATGAAAGTCAACCGCTTAGCATACGTAACCAACAATGCAGTCTACAAGGTCAACCAAACTTTAATGTTTCGCCGCGTGCACGTATAGTCCCAGCCCCAACAAATAGTAACGCATGGCAGCAAAGAAATAACTACGTACAGACAACACACCATTTCAACTCATATCGCAATGCGCCGTATAGAAATTACTATCATGACAGACGTAAAAATAAATGACGAGCACAATTTTCAGCGTACATTTAATAACAGTCGATCTTTTCAGCAGCAACAAGATCAGCAACAACAAATAATCATGAATGGAACAGACAATAGGTGTCATCCATAGCGTAACACATCAGTAAGAAATAACAAAGCAGTTCATACAGTGGATATGCCACAACATTCTCCCGTAAATAATAACACGTACGATAGAATTTAACCAGATACAGCACAGATTGCATACTACAGTAACGCAAACATTACTTTTGACAAGCAGAATTTTGCTCACGAGAATGTTATTTGAAACATGCTTTGTTGAATGCACCACTTTTATCGCACCCAGATCTTACTAGAAATTTTTCCATTGCCACCGACAGTTCTAACACCGCTTTAGGTGTACACATTTTCCAGGAAATAGAAGAAGATGGTTCTACAGTAATTAAAAACATCGCATTTGCAAGTCGCATTTTTGTCACCTGCTGAACGAAATTATTCCGTTACAGAACTGGAAACATTATGTGTTGTATGGGCTTTTACGAGATTTCGGCACTTTCTTTATGGCAGACATACCACCGTTTACACAGACCATAGAGCTATACAATTTTTGCTTTCAGCTAAATTTACTCACGACAGATTAAGTAGATGGAAACTATATTTACAGGAATTTAATTTTACAATAGTTCACATTCCCGGTACGCAAAATGTTATAGCAGACGCACTATCGCGTTCTCTCAGTAACAATCAGCAAGACATCGCAACCAACTTCTGCAAAGCAAATTTCAGCGTCATGTACATTCAACAAGTTGCATTTGAAAATTTTATTTCATCGTCATTACAGGACATAGCACAAGAACAAAATAAGGACAATGTGTGGAAAGAAATTAAACACCTTTGGCAAGATAGGAAAAATGTTACGATTAGAAACCACTACACTGTACGCAATGACATTCTGTTTCGCCGCTCTCATCCTGACAGCAACATTTGGTTATTATGCATTCCTGACGAACTGGTTAACAAACTAATTTGGTACACTCATTTAAGTTACGCACATTACGGAGCACGAAAATGTTTTCTTATACTGAGACAGAACTGTTATTTTACCAACATGGAAAAACGTATACGACGAGTTTTAGCGTCTTGTAAAATTTGCCAGAAAGCTAAATCAGACACCACTTCACATATTCCTCCTTTATATCCCATTATACCTGTGAAATTAAGACACATGGCCGCAGTAGATATTTTTGGTCCGATTCCGAGAACTAACAGAGGTTTTTGCTACATTTTTGTCGCTGTTGAGCTCACTTCAAAATTTGTTACTTTCACTCCGTTACGCAAAGCTACTGCTAAAACTGTTTCGAAAGCATTTGTAAAACATTTTCTATCTCATGTAGGGCATGTAATGAAAGTAATTTCTGATAATGGATCTCAATTTCGTAGTAGTGTATGGACACGCATGTTACGAGCTAGAAACATTTCTCCGATCTATATATCCAAGTACCACGCTTCTTCGAACCCTTGTGAAAGATTAATGAAGGAAATTGGTAAGCTGTGCAGAATATACTGCCACAAAAGACATATTGATTGGGATACACACATACTCTCATTCCAAGATGTAATTAATTCCATTCCAAATGAATCCACTATGCTATCTCCGACTGTTATACTGAAAAACGTTGAACCACCGAACAAAATTAAAGAATTAATAGAATTCCCCAAAAATCGTCGCCTACGACACCACGAAATAATTGACATTGCGCTGAACAACATCAAACGTGCCGCAGAGCGCCGGAGAAGACAGCAAAAACTGGTTTGTACACGCCGCGACTTTCACGTTGGACAGAAGATATTAGTACGTACACACTATTTATCCAGCAAATTAAAAGGTAAGTGCAGTAAATTTGAACTTCTATACGCAGGTCCGTATCGGATTCGCAGCATCCCTCACCCCAATGTTGTACACGTCGAAACTTTGAGAACCAGAAAATCGAAAGGCAATAACCATATCTCAAACATTAAACCGTTTATTGAGTGAAACCACTGTATGATTCAACACACTGTGATGCCATTTACTAATGCAATTAATTCACCTGACTAATTATTGATGATTATCGTATTTTTTTTCTTGGCAAGTGCCCGGCAAGGTAAGGTTAGCAGGTCGCTCTTCTTGTCGTTACACATCAGACCGTGCATATTTTTCCAGATGAATTTACACATTTACGACTATTTCTGCAATTATATTTATGTGACTACTTATTGATGATTATCGTATTTTTTTTCTTGGCAAGTGCCCGGCAAGGTAAGGTTAGCAGGTCGCTTTTCTTGTCGTTACACATCAGACCGTGCACATTTTCCATTTTTTTGTGTATATGACTGTACTCCAGTTTTGTTTGTATGCACTATGAAATAGTTAAGATATAACACACACCAGTCGACTTTGACATTTTTTTTTTTGCCTTATGACATCTCAACATCGTGACTGTTTCACATTTTTTTTGCTACTGCATTGTATTATTCTGTGTACATTTTTTCGCATCCGAACACTGTCAATGTCTTGGACATATTACGTTTTCTGTCATGTTATGCTGTATGGTTAATTGTGTCACCATAAACCAGTCATTATTTAGTGGGTATAGGATTTAAATGCAAGACATTAATCTTTGTTCATCAATTTCAGAAAGGAATGATGATTCTAAGAAATAAATTTAACATAAATGGGAATTTCACCTACGGAATAAACGAAAGGAGATGCAATAACTTTATGAGGAAGAGTAAAGGGATCAGGATTAACAAGCATTAACAAGACTATACTGTACTCATCGAAGAATAGCAGTCTTAACTAATTTTTTCTTTCAGAATACAAGGTGATTGATGCAGGCTGTCAGAGAGAACTACACATCTTAGTTTTAGTGATGAAATATGCTAGAGATAAGGAATAGTTATGTAATGAGTAATGAAGTGATTTTTTTCAGATGATAGTAAATACTGATGAATAATGATGAAGGAAATGGTATTATGAATAATGAAGTTTTTCTTTACAGGTGATGATAATGGTGAAGTTATGATGATATGGATAATGAAGTTTTTTTCTTTATGCCACGTAGTTATTTAAGTATTTGTTGCGGTTTGCTTTGACAGCAGGTGTTACATTGCATAGTAGGATGACGGAAAGTTTTGGAATGGACAGCTATGGAACACATTTTATACACATTTCACTACTTGTTAATTCGAAGTTCACTACTTTTCAGCATAGTGTGCGTTTCTTCTTTCAGGTCAATAATCCGTTTTTGTATTTTTTCCAGGAGAAGTTTTTCATGACACTTACTAAACCTGTTACTTATTATACCTGTTCTAGTACTTGCATTTTTATATTTTTTACCCATTTGTGTTTATCATTTATAAATGTGATCACATGTACTGCCTTATTACATAATCTTGCTACAGCTGACTCATGACGAATGACGTTACCTATCCTCATTTGCAGCAATAGGTCAAAAGCAAAAAGTATTATGCCTCAGCAATTAATTATCGATCCCAACGCAATGCATTGCTACCAAAAAAATGTATTACCAGTCCCACATAATGTCACTAGTTTATGATAATTCTGAATAATACTGATCAACTCTGAATAGCATGTCACTCGAGTAATGACCTCTTAATGAGACTATATTCAAAATAATGCTTTGTCACTAGCTAATAACTGCCACTGTTTATTGTAATGCCTGTGATTACTAATGATTTGACTGTAATTAACTGATTTTTAATAATGACTTTGTAATGATCTGAATAATACTGAATGATGAACTATGTTTTATTCTATTCAATACTTGATGGCCACTGAGTGCCAATAATTAATGTCAATCAACGAAATTGTTATTAATTATGCCATTAATTAGCTCTTGTTTCCAATGTTGATACTTTGTTGTTGGAAATGAATGTGACTGTTTCATAATGCTTTGTAATTAGGAAAAGACTAATGATTCTTAATAGATTGGAATGACACATAATTAATTAACTATGGTACTGTTTAATAATGCTTTGTAATTAATTAAGGCTAATAATTCTTAGTATATTGAAATGACAAATGATTAATTAATTAACTGTAATTAGACAAATGATTAATTAACGACAAATGATTAATTAACTGTAATTATACAAATGATTAATTAACTGTAATTAGACAAATGATTAATTAAAGACAAATGATTAATTAACTGTAATTAGAAGAAGGCTAATGATTCTTAATAGATTGGAATGACAAATGATTAATTAACTGTAATTAGGAGAAGGTTAATGATTCTTAATTATACTCTGTAACTGAAAAGAATGCGATTATTTCATAATATTTTGTAACCAGGAAAAGAAGGCTACTGATTCTATGTAAAACAATTAATGAACATTTTTCTGTAATGCTACATACTTGGTACAGAAATGTTCAATAACTGGGCTATGAATGCCACGAACTATCAATGAAGACTGTAATTGTCAATATTATGTGACTTGATGTCCTTCACCTCATAAGCTGACTACCCTGAATTACTGCAATGTCCATTTGTCCTGTTTATCCCAGTGATCATGGAGCACTATATTTGGTTTTGCACTAATTCTACGTTGGTGTGCCTTGTAAGAGTGTGGTGTTGACACGACATGCTGTCCACCACCATGAGCGATGAAGACATTATTATGGTCCCACTGTTTGGTGTACCTAATGTACTGCCAAAATGAAAACATGGAACATTACTACGACAGTTCAGTGTCTTGGCTACACTGATAAATTCTGATGGGAAAAGAACTTCAAGTTGTGTCACTTGGTGTTGTACTACTGTGGAAAGATATGGACTTTCAGAGCAGCTGTGTGCAATCTAAAGTGCTACAACCATGATGCAATCCTTCCCTTTCCTATCCTGATTCTTGTCACATAAAGAAAAAATTTTTTTTGGTAACATCATTTATGTTCATAGGTTATACATTTTTCGATTCGCTAAACTCCAGTGTGAGTACACTTATGTCACTGGTCGACATGATGTTTGCCATTATGTTTATTTGTTGTGAAAATACTAAAGACATTTTTCAGTGCATGTGCACTTTGGACATGAATTTTTTTTTTGCCATTATGTTTATTTGTTGTGAAAATGCTAAAGACATTTTTCAGTGCATGTACACTTGTCAACATAATATTTTTTGCCAGTCTGTTTATTTGTTCTGAATATGCTAAAGAATTTTTTCAGTGCCTGTGCACTTTGTTATCTGTCAAATAATTTGTATATACTTTTCTGATTTGCTACTATGTTTTGTACTCACATTTTGTCTTTGTCTGATATATTTTGTACTTAGTGCGTGTGCACAACATTTACTTTATGTACTACATCTAATTATTCTTGCCAGTCTGTTTATTTGTTCTGCATATGCTAAAGAATTTTTTCAGTGCCTGTGCACTTTATCTGTCAAAAAGTTTGTATATACTTTTTTCTGATTTGCTACTATGTTTAGTATTCACATTTTGTCCTTGTCTGATATATTTTGTACTTAGTGCGTGTGCACAACATTTAAATATTCTGTAAGTTGTAGGATTTTGTTAATTAAAGAAAAATTTTGCCGCGCTTGGCAAGTCCAAATGACTCACCATCGCTGCCAAATTTTTGCCCCCCGAGTGGAGGGTTATGAAACACGTATGTAACGCAGCAGCGATGGCGAGGCATTGTAGCATCTGTGACCAGAGAGTATGCGCTTGACCGCGCGAGTGTTGCGAGCGGTTCTCAGTCAGTAGTAGTCTTTGCGAGTTAGTTGTCGCTATGCAGAGTAGCAGTCAGTCAGTCGTTGCGAGTCTGTCAGTTCAGTCGTTGCGAGTCTGTAGCTCTGTCTAGTTGAGAGCAGTACTCAGTCTGTAGTCGTCATGCAGAGCGGTCGGTCAGTAGTAGCAGCCCAGTGCGGTTGTGTGATGTAGGCGGTCGGCAACAATGGTCAAGATGAGGAATAAGGTATACTGTTAATTAATATAATCATTAGATAATGAAAAATTTTATTTATTGTAATTATTCTCCAACAAGTATCTCAATAATAATTTTTTATTTCAAAAGCATTTTCTCAAAAGTTTAATTTTTTTGAACTAAAGATCTCGTTGCACTTCCCATTTCATTCCACTTCTTTTTGAAGAAAAATTTCACTAGAATTACAAAAAAAAAGGGAGAATATTATTATTTGCAATGTAGTTCCTCCAAGTGGTGCGCAACAACAAGAGCAGATATGTGACATCCATTTATTCTGAGGTAAGACTTTAATTCTGATTGTTTTTACACAGGGCCAAAGACCGATATTTCGGTTTAATTGAATTTTCTTGTCACTGAATGGACTTTAATTTTTTGAAGGATTTATAATTGAGTCAGATTGCGAATTTCACATTTTTGTTGCCATTGTCAGTACATTTCATTGTGGGCAGGTTACGCTTAGAGCAATGTACATTAGCATTCTTAAATAATATTGTCCATAATTTTTCAAAATTATTGTGGGGACGTTACACTTGGCTCCCATTTCTATTAAGTATTGCTATATTTTCTTTAAAAAATTGCGGTGGGGAGGTTACAATATATATACCGGTATATATTTATGCGTTTATGACGATTCATAATTGGTTTGTTTTGTAATTATTATTTGTATTTTTACGCTGGGTCGGGGCTAGGGAAAACAGTGCTATCGAACGATTACATCGATAGGTCGTGTGGAGAACCAAAGTGTTTAGGATCATTGGTAGTGTTAACTCTGCCGCATGGAGAACGGGCAGAGGGAGTCTGGCTGGAGTAGGGGGGTGGAGCAGGTGTGTTGTGTGACGCTCCCGCGAGTTACCGCGCTTTCGGGGTTTGGCAGCATGTAATTGCGCTCGACTTGTTATGATAGTTTCTGACACGGTGTCGCGGACGGGAAGCATTAGCTGGCGCACATCAAGAGACCGTTTCACCTGGTGTAAGACACTTTGCAGAAATTGACTCGCGCCATGACGTCAGAACGGCCAGGAATGCTGTTGGCCGGTGTCATCCAATTGCGACACCAGCCCCCAGTCCGCCCCGGTAGCTGAGTGGCCAGCGTGACAGACTGTCAATCCTAAGGGCCCGGGTACGATTCCCGGCTGGGTCGGAGATTTTCTCCGCTCAGGGACTGGTTGTTGTGTTGTCCTAATCATCATCATTACATCCCCATCGACGTGCAGGTCGCCGAAGTGGCGTCAAATCGAAAGACCTGCACCAGGCGAACGGTCTACCCGACGGGAGCCCCTAGCCACACAACATTTCCATTTACCAGCCCCCACACTACCAATCGGACTTGGGGGTCACTTCAGCGGTGTGATTGGGATATAATGCAGTATCCTTCGTAGAGTCTGATGTTTCACCGTGTGATTTTCACATCTTTGGCGACGTGAAGACAGACCTTCGTGGACGTCGATTTCAGTCGGATGAGGAAGTGCAAGAACGGATGCAATTGTGGATTTATCAGCGGCCGATTGCGTTCCCCGAAACGAGTAATTTCATTTAGTTCTCTCATTCTGAGAAATTAGAAGCCTCGATCTCTTTTACTTGGTAAAACAGTTTCAATAGCCAAGATTGCATTAATTCGCCATTTTATTTTAATTTATTTTTTTTTTTTTTTTTTTTTTTTTTTTTTTTTTTTTTTTTTATAATCGCTTTCCACAGATATGGCTGTCATCTTCCCGTCTTCAAAACATTTTTGTTAGGAAACGGATTCATTTTAAGAAACCTCATCGGAGTTGTGCGTGAAAAATAATGTGACTGATAACACTGTGAGAGTTCTGGCAACGCTGTTTTTTTTCTACTTGTGTAGACCGGCGTGTTCGTCCCTCACAGGTTGTCATTCCGAGTTTCAGTTTCGTGCAGCCACCAGGTGATTACCACCAGGTGATTACTGAGAGCGCCATCAATGAAGTTGTGTTTTTGTTGCGTGTTACGAAAATGGAACGTCGGAATTTACAGAAACGTTATGCCATCAAGTTTTATGTTAAAATCGGGGAATCTGCCAGCGTGACCTATGGAAAGCTGAAACACGCGTATGACGAACATTCCTTAGCTAGAGCACAACTTCATCGTTGCACAAATCATTTTTGGAAGGCCTCGCTCAGGGAGACCTTGAACTTCAAAAACCGACGAAAACGCTGAACGTGTGCGTTCTCTTGTGAGATCAGACCGACTATTAACGAGAAAGAAGATGGGTGATTTAACAGTAAGTAAAATTTTGACTGAAGTTTCGCACACGCTAAAATGGTTCTTGCCAAAAAACCTCACAACTGAGCACAATCGTAGAAACGTGAGAGTTGGTCTTCTAGAGTAGACTGCAAACGGCAAAAAATGGTTCAGTTATTTAGTTACAGTTTATGAATCCTGGATTTATGAATACGATCCTGAGAGAAAGCGAGGTGTGACACACTGAGACGTCTCCTAGACCGAAAAAAAGCTCGAATGAGAAAATCTAAGATAAAAACTATGGTGATATTCTTTTTTGACAGTGGGAGTATCGTACGCAAAGAATTTGATTCTCTATTACAAATTGTTGGTTGGTTGTTGTTTTTGGGGAAGGAGACCAGACAGCGAGGTCATCGGTCTCATCGGATTAGGGAAGGACGGGGAAGGAAGTCGGCCGTGCCCTTTGAAAGGAATCATCCCGGCATTTGCCTGGAGCGATTTAGGGAAATCACGGAAAACCTAAATCAGGATGGTCGGACGCGGGATTGAACCGTCGTCCTCCCGAATGCGAGTCCAGTGTCTAACCACTGCGCCACCTCGCTCACAAATTGTCAACCAGGTCTTATACAAACATGTCCTTGAACGACTCAGGAAAATGGTGAATCGAGTGCTACATCACGACAACGCCCCATGTCACTCGTCCTCTTCCATAACGAAATTCCTGAGCGCTTAGGGCATATCTGTTTTTCCACAGCCCTAGGGAGGCCGAATCCTTGTGACTGTTTCCTTTTCCCGAAATTGAAACATGTCTTAAGAGAACATCGCTTTGGGAGTGTGGTGAACATGCAGATGAATATTAAAGACATGTTACAGGCCTGACTAGTTGACGCCTTTCAGTCCTTCTGGCAAGACTGGGAACAACGAGTCCGCCGACGTAGAGCTTCCGAAGGGCACTACTTTGAAGGGGACAATATTGTCGTTGGGAAAAAAAAGAAAAAAAGAAAAACTTTGGCAGATAAAAAATCAGTCACATTACTTTCCTCATACATCTCTTACCTCGTCTTCATGATGAATGATAAAACAGCACTTGACACAAATGTTTATCTGAAATCAAACGTCTGATTCCTTCGCCCGGTTGTGTTGAGTGTTCCGTTTTCATTTGGCTGCCCTTACGTGAAGCAGCAAAGCAGTTTGACGCAAGTTTCAAAAACTTCGCGGGAAAATCAACATTAACGTTCTCCGATGGTGTTTAAATCGTTCAGTCGAGGCTGTTATACCAATGGGGTTGGTATCCTTGTGGTAGAATGCTCGCCTGTCACGTGGGCGTTCTTGTTTCGATTTCCAAGCGATGCCAATTTTTAAAGAAAGGTGCACGTTGTACAAGCATTTCCGTGAAGCGTAAGTTACATGTAAGTGAGAAGAAAAGAAGATCCTAGCGGTCGAGGCAGTAGCAGCCTCTAATGTCTTTTCGATCGTTAATTTTCCGTTTCTTTTCTCTGTTCAGTTGTATTACCTACTGTATTTAAACATAAAATTCGTGAAATATACGCTAATTATCCCATATTTAATTGCAATTTGGTATTAAGTAACGCCATATTGCATGAATCGCTGGGAGATCGCAATGGGCAGATTCAACCTGCTAAGCGGAAACATTTTACCCTATCCTCCGAGTCCGCAGGCACCTTTCCTTCGTGAAGTAAGAAAGCTGTTCGTGTAAGTATATGTATTACTTGTAGATGGCTGTTGTAATGTGTGAAGTGTAGTGGTCGTTTTGGCGATGATCGGAGGAGAGAGAGGATGGAACCTGATGCAGACACACAGCGTACTCTTTTACAAAAGCGCCAAGGAGCCCGCCTAGCTTAATTTCCTCACCCGATTGAAGGATCATCATCAATAGTGTCGCATGTGCTCACAGCACGAGACTACGGAGAGGTGTGGAATTTAATGCAGGTCACTGTTGATCAGGAACTTTGCGCTACCACCTCTCCTCTCTACTCTGACGTAGAGGCAACGGGACGATCGTTACAGCACACCTTGTACCCAAACGGTCTCCCATCTAAGTACTGCCCATATCTGGCGGTGCTTAACTTCACTCATCTGATGGGAATCTATTTAGCCACCCTATTTATCCTTCACGTAATTCATTACGGAAAATGTATATCGTCTATTACCGATAAAATTTCTGGCACAAAAATCCAATTTTCAAACAAATATAAATTCTTAGTTACCAATGTTTTATAAACGATTGTTAATAAAGGTTGTTTGTATTTAAAAACCGTTACAAATCCATTTTGTGTATCTTACACTTTCCGGAAGCTCGCACTTATGTTTGAAAATGTGCAACGGCTGGGCCACCCACATGGCAGGCGTGCGTTCTACCACAGAGTCACACGACCTGTCGCCAGCTTCGTTTAGGACAGGGATGGCCGAGAATTCAGCTCATGAGGCGTGGCCTGTCACGAATGCCACAGCACTGCCTTACTGGCACACTCCCCCACTCTATGGCCGCGCGGGGTAGCCGCGTGGTCTGGGGCGTTTTTGTCGCGGTCCGCGCGGCTTCTCCCGTCAGAGGTTCGAATCCTCCCTCGGACATGGGTATGTGTGTCATCCATTGCATAAGTTAGTTTTCAGTTAGGTTAAGTAGTGTGTAAGCTTAGCCACCGATACTAATAATGTCGTGTGACTAGGGCCTCCCGTCGGGTAGACCGTTCGCCGGGTGCAAGTCTTTCGATTTGAAGCCACTTCGGCGACTTGCGCGTCGATGGAGATGAAACGATGATATTAGGACACCACAACACCCAGTCCCTGAGCGGAGAAAGTCTCTGACCCAGCCGGGAGTCGAACCCGGGCCCTTAGCATTGACATTCTGTCGCGCTGACCACTCAGCTACTAGGCACCGATGACCTCACCAGTTGAGTCCCATAAGGCCTTATCACAAAATTCCAAAAAATTTCCCACGCTACGCTGTCTGAGACGGGGAAATGCGAACGTACTGCATTCGAATGGTAGTACAGTCACATTGCATATCACTTTGTTTTATATTTCATACTTCTCACCAACATAGATCAAAAATAAAACAAATTTTCACTATTAGTTAATTATTTATGGCACGCTGAATACATATCATAACTTTTTTCTGATACAAGCCGTCAGCATAGTGGCAAAGGCAGACAATTTCACGGGTCGATATTGACGTAACTGACACTTATTTAGTTTCAAAGTCGAAGAAACGTGTTTCACACACATATGTCGATAGAAATATTGTAGCACTTTTGCAATCTGATTATGGAGAAGTGGAAACTGAACCTCAGGAAAGCAATGCAGACGTCCTAGACAGTTTTAACGTTACAGGTTCTTCTCTTTAAAACGGCAATTACCTTGCAGCTCAAACAGTTAAATCCGGACATCCACAGAAGTGCTTTCCACTGAAACGGCAAACGGTCTCGAAAAGAGCTTGAGTACAGATGTAAGATTGGCAATGTCTTCAAAATGTTTAGGATATTATCTTTGTAATTCCTTTAAAGCCACAATTAATTCTTCAGGCCTCGGGTTTTCTTTAGCGCCAGTGAGCTTAGGGAACTGCGCCGTCTTTGACAGAATATTCCCCTTCTACAAGAGATTTTCCTTTTAAATGCATCCCCATCAAATCAGGAAGAAGTCACCTTACCGTGTCTTAATGTGAGCAGTGTGCAGTCAAGTACACTTAAAATCCGCATGTTTTAATCTTTGTTCCTGCACTCGTTTCTCCTTAATAAATTCAACAGCAGGGAGTTTTAAACCGAAAAATCGTTCCAGGTATGCCCCTTGACTTAACAAACGTACTTCGCAGTAATTTATGAAGTCTGCAAACTCTTCGTTCACTTCTATTGATAATTCTAACAACTGATAATCGAATAATGCGTACGATTTCAGAGATTTTCTATTCGTACCACCAATTTCTTCACATGCTCAGTGCCTGTAAATTTAACACAAAGTGCTTGTTGATGTACGAATAACAACTCTCGATAGGTTTAATTTTTTTCTGCTTCATTGTCAACTAAATCTCGAAATTCTTCCTGAATGGCATTACAGTGTCGCCGCGCCGGATTAGCCGAGAGGTTTAGGGCGCTGCAATCGTGGGCTGTGAGACTGATCCCGGCGGAGGTTCGAGTCCTCCCTCGGGCATGAGTGTGTGTGTTCGTCCTTATGATAATTTAGGTTAAGTAGAGTGTAAGCTTAGGGACTGATGACCTTAGCAGTTCAGTCCCATAAGATTTCACACACATTTGAATATTACAGTGTCGTTTCATAGCAAATATGCAGTTCCCACTGCTTATGAGAATTCTCATCCCTCTCTCGTTTGATCCTGTTCGTTTTGAAGAATCTGTACCTCCCCTTTTAGAGCAGACAGCCGCTGGACCTGTGACAGTCCTTCAAAGCATGAACAAATACTGAAGGATAAACACAGCTGACACAACGATTCCGGCGAGAGATGTGCCGACCGAACAATGCCGCACTGCTAAGTTAAATTAAATGTCCTGCTGTTCGGGGTACTTCCGAGAAGGACCGAACAAAGCCGAGTGACAGTCCGGCAGTTGTCCCGCCAGCGACCCGCACAAGTTGTACACTTGAAGTTTGGCACGCCGTGGCTGCCCTGGTTCAGGGAATTCAGGACGCCTGGGAAACTTCAAACACGACATTTTCTCGAGATTTGCACGTGCGAATCCTGCAGGGCTCTCCATAAATCAGTAAGAGTACGAGGGGGTGGAAATCTCTTCTGAGAAGCACATTACAGGGAATCCAAGATATGCTCAATGAAGTTCATGTCCGGGGAGTTTGGTGGCCAGCGGAAGCGCTTAAGCTCATCAGAGTGTTCCTGGAACAACTTTGTAGCAACTGCTAGAATTTCCCAACTCAGTCGGAATGCACAATAGCATGGATGGCTCAGTTGATCAGAAAGGATGCTTACGTACGTGTCACCTGTCAGAGTCGTATCTAGACGTGTCAGGGGTCCCAATTCACACGCCTCACACCATTACAGAGCCTCCACCAGCTTGAACAGCCACTGCTGACATGCAGGGTCCATGGATTTGTGAGGTTGTCTGAATTCCTCCTACGCGTGCATTCACCTGATTCAACATGAAACGAGACTCGTCCGACCAGGCAACATGTTTCCATTCGTCAACAGTCCAATGTCGGTGTTGACGGGCCCAGGGGAGGCGTAAAGCTCTGGTCGTGCAGTCATCAAGGGTACACTAGTGGGCCTTCGGCTCCGAAAACCCATATCGATGATGTTTCGTTGAATAGTTTGCACGCTGATTCTTGTTGATGGCCCAGTATTGAAATTGCGGCAATTTGCGGAAGGGTTACACTTGTGTCATGTTGAACGATTCTCTTCAGTCGTCGTTGGTCCCGTTCTTGCAGGATCTTCTTCCGACGGCAGTGATGTCGGAGACTCGATGTTTTACCTGATTCCTTGATATTCACGGTACTCTCATGAAATGTTCGTACCGGAAAATTTCTACTTGATCACTACCTCGGAGATGCTGTGTCCCATCGCTCGTGCGCCGACTATAATACCACATTTAAACTTAGTTAAATCTCGAAAACCTGGCAATGTAGCAGCAGTAACCGATGTAACAACTGCTGCATCGCCAACCGCAGCGCCGTATTCTATGTGTTGACATTTGTCTGTATTTCAATACGCATGCATATGCCAGCTTCTTTGGTGCTTCAATGTAAAAGAATACTCTATCAGCTTGTCGTGTTGTGCAGTTGTAAGCCTTGGCCACCTCCTCCACACATGGCAATGACCTCGCCAGGTATCGGCCGCATGACATTGAAAGGATTCCAGCTGCCGACGAATTAAACTGTACACCACTGCCCAGCTTCTTTGATCTGTTTTACGTAAAAAATCCAAATCAAAATATGCTACGATTAAACCATTAATTATTCGACGTTTTGAATGGAAACACCATCGCTATTAATCAGGGTGTGTCTGAGGAGTTCGGTCAGTGGTCTCAAGGAGACAAGAGTTGCAAACAATGTGCCTTTACTGCCCTTCAAAGTAATCGCCATTAACGCCAACACACTTTGACATCGCTTGTAAAGCTGTTGGAAATTGTCAGCAGACGCTTCTTATGGAATCTGAGATCAAGCATTTCTGGACATAAGCATCGTAACAGAAAATGAGCCCTGGTGCTGCCAATACAATCTGGAGACCAGGCGACAGTCAATGCCGTGGTGTTCATCGTCTTCGCCGACTTCAAATAGTTGGCTGACAAAATCCAAGATTAAGATGGTGTTGATAGTTCCGTCGGACAGCAATAGCTTGATTCATCGTGAATTTCTGTCCGAGGGAGGTGGGGAAGACAATGAATACCGTGTTACTGACTGTCGCTTGGTCCCCGGATCTCCTGTAATCGTGGGGAATATAGCAAAGCAAGATCACTGTGCTTCGACTGATTCCGTAAGAGGCGTTTTCTGAGCTTTACCAATAGATTTACAACCGATGGCAGTGCTTCAAATATCAGGGTCAACATTAGTAAAACCGACAGATTGCAGGGACGGATTCAAAACTGGAAATAGAGGAGAAAAGGTCCTGTGAACAGGTGCTGGAAGTGGACGATGTGCGTTCAAGAACAGGAAAGAGCTGCATGGCATTCACGTGACAACAGACGTTCAAAATGGCCTCCATGGGATTGTAGATGATAGGGACTGTAGCAGCTGTCATGCTGGGTATACGTCAACGTATTTTTATTTACACCATCTTGGCCGGCCACTTTTCTGCCCAAAAAGGGCTGGAAATTTATGTGATGTGGTTGGTGTTCGTCAGGGCACTTGTGTTGGTATACCCGAGCTGCCTCTCGACCGTTTCCATCTGCTTGGCTGCATACACCATACCGTCTTGAATACCAGACTATTCTGCTGCTTACAGTGCGCTGCATCAATCACACTGCCTGCGACAAGCAAGAAACACACGGCAAGTGGTCACAGAGACCGTCATTCGTCAGCTCCATATACCAAAGCAACGATACATTTCCGGACACATGATCATAGGACATTGTTCCCTCCATTGCCAGTCAGGAATTTTTCTCTGCAGTTGGCCGCTTTTATTAATGTTCACTCTGAATTTAAATGTCAATAAGACATCTAATTGGAATAATTCGAAGAGAAATATTGTGAAAACTTTGAACACTCCATTATTTTTTTATTTTTTATTTTTTTTTTTTGCACTGAAAATTATAGCGGACTTAAGACACCACTTTGATTCAGAAACCTATAGCCTATTTAATGCTTCTTTGATTCCGTGTTGAACACTTCTGACGAAGTCTCATAGTCCATCCGACAACACTTCTGCAACCTCTAGAAATTATAAGTCGTCTGTTCCTAGAATTTTCATAAAAAAAATATGCTGCCAAATAATTATTTTTATAATACCTGTGTACTAGTAATACTATAGCATATTATCTTCTGTGAAACAAGAAAATCGATTATATTTAGAAGTAGAAAATCTGTTTGAATGAGAATCTTTGGCATGTTTACGTTTTGCTACTACAATGTGCAAAAAAGTGTGTGACTATGTATATATCCCAGTATGTACTGCAAAATTAAAGATGTGTATTGTGTATACCAACTGCAGAACAGAAGCAGACATCATACAATGTTAAACTGTAAGTTAGTTTCATATTATTAACACTGTTAAACTTATATCTACAATATACCATGTTGTAACGCAAAAATATAATATCAACAAGCAAACAACTAAAAAACCTGATGTAAATCACTAAAAAGCACCTGAAGATAAGCCTCCAGGGCTCGAAATTCATAGTGCAGCAAATAAACACAACTTGTGACTGAAGGCGGTTTGTTCTTCATCTTACGAAAGTAAAACAGTCGCGGACGAAACACTGAAAAACAATGGACAAAATTGAATTACTTCCACATTCATTGACGGTCCGGGGTCCGCACGTGTGCTAATACAGCACACCTAATGGGGAGTGAATGGTAGTCGTACTGCCGCAAGTTAGGAAATCATACGAAGTTTCCTAAAAGTAGTATGACCGTGTTTTCCGGCTGTGGCCAACCACCCATTCTTCATGAATCCACACAGTCTGTGTGTCTCAGAAATATCTAGGATACAGAATGTTTGGTGTAACCTTTCTCGCAGGCGAATTGATAGGGCCACTTTTATTTATCTGGTGAATATTTTCTGCAGGGAAGTGTATATATTTGTACGAGTGCGTTACCGTGGCGTATCGTTATAGTTTTGGCACCGCCTAACAGCGTTTGTATATCTGCTATATCGGCGATGGTTTCCTTGGTAGTTTCTACCCCAGGATAGCTGGGAAGTTTTTGGTATGCGCAGTCCTCTCGTGCAGGCGGACCCGTGTTCACAATGGAGAAACTCGCGGAGCAGCCTCCGCGATCCTCCGACTCTTGCACCGCCGCCCTTCGGGGAGAACCGCGCTCGTCCCGGCCCCCCGTCGCGCATAATGCCTTGCCCACCTCGCAGCGGGCGAGGGATCGCTTGAACCGCGCCAACCGCCACAAATCGCCGTTGGACACCACCGGCACTGAAACCGATCATCATGAAGGACCCGCGTTCACAATGGAGAAACTCGCGGAGCAGCCTCCGCGATCCTCCGACTCTTGCACCGCCGCCCTTCGGGGAGAACCGCGCTCGTCCCGGCCCCCCGTCGCGCATAATGCCCTGCCCACCTCGCAGCGGGCGAGGGATCGCTTGAACCGCGCCAACCGCCACAAATCGCCGTTGGACACCACCGGCACTGAAACCGATCATCATGAAGACTGTCCACCGTCGCGTGTCAGGGTCCGTTCATCCGCGTCGTCGTCGTCGTCCGACGACTCACCTGACCGCCTAGTAATTGATCTTTCTCGTAGTGAGGCGGCGAACACATCGGCTCTATCTGACCACCACCCGGCTGTACCTGCACCTCTTTCTACGCCGCCCCGCCACCGTGGCGAGTCTTCTGGACACACTGACCCAGTCGGAAAGTCCTCTGGCCGTCGCTCCAGACGCCCCTCCGCCCACGCGGGCTGTGGTGGCAGCGGATCGCGCTCCGATACCCCCCTGCCGGGGGACGCCGCACCGGATGGTCCTGTGGATGAGGAAATGACTCATGCTCCCGACCCTCCTTCTCAAGAGATCCCGTCAAGCCCTCTGAAGAAAGAGAGGATACCTTCCATTGTGGTATATAATGTTGTCACTAATTACACGAAACTGAACACTGAGCTCCAGCGGCTCATTGTCGGCCAATTGAGAGCTGTTTACCAAAAAGATCATGTGAAATACCTGCTTGACAGTAGGGACGACTACCTTACCATTCTCGATTTCGTAAAATCAAAGGCGATGCCTTACTGTACCCACCAGACGTCGGGTAATCGCCGCACCAAAATCGTCATCAAGGACTTGCCACCAGAGGTTACGGCAGAGGAGGTCAAGGAGGAACTGCTTCGACTCGATTTCGAAGATCCTTTGGTCCACCAGTATAGCAAGAGGAATCCTGAGACCAGGGCATTGATCCCCTGCCCTACCCACGTCGTCTCCCTATCCCGGAGGGAGGACATAGAGCGGATTTACCAAATCCGGTATCTTCTGTACACGAAAGTCCGGATTGAATCGTACGAGGGCCGCAACGGGCCAGCCATCTGTCGCAAATGCCAACGTTTACGACATACTGGGAATTACTGCTCCCTGCCGTTGCGGTGTGTTAAGTGTGCTGGCCCACATTTAGTGGAGAACTGCACACTCCCTGCTTTGGAGAAACCTACCTGTGCCAGATGTTTTGGAACGATGCACGATCCCCACCACATGGCATCCTGGAGGGGGTGCCCTGTTTACCAGAAGGCACTGAAATCTTCTCGTCCACTCAAAAAGAAACCAAGAACAAATCGACCTCCCCCACCGCTACGGGACATGACCAACTACCCTGTTTTGTGGGGTCAGCCTGGTGCACTGTCCTCAGCAGCCACTCTGGTACCAGCCACTCAGGCACCAGATGGTTCGGTGGCTCCTGTGCCCCTTCCTGCCCAGACTCCCACGACATCCTTTGCTGCTGCAGCCCAGTCTCCTCCTCATTGTCTGTCTTCCGTGACGGCTCCCACTGCTCACCAACTACAGGAGCCAGCTGCAGCTCCCTCCAGTCCATCTGTGGCTTTGTCTCAGCCCTCTGCCCCTACCCCCACTCTGCCTACCACTACACCTGCTCCTGCGCGCCGTAGGGGCAAGCAGACCACCCGGGACCCTGCCCCAGTGGTGGAGACTGATGCGTACGTTTGGGTGGACATGCGTGAAATCCTCCAGGTCATCTCCTTTTTCACGAAACCCCACATCCGGGCTGTTATTCGTGACATTGCACAAAAAATCCGTTAGTCGGAGGACGGGCTCTCCAAGGTCATCGCCCTAGTGGAGGGGCTTAGTCAAATATTGTTGTAATGGCGAATGGACCTCCACACCACCACCAGCCCCCTTGGGATCTTGTCACTTGCATTTTTAATGCCAATGGCATAAAACGTATGAAGACGGAATTGAACACCTTCCTCCATGACTATCGTGTGGATGTTTTACTGGTCACTGAAACACACCTCAAACCGGCAGACGATTTCCGCCTTCGCAACATGGTGTGTTACCGCTCTAACCGCCTCGACCGCCGTGGTGGAGGCACAGCTGTATTCCTCAACAAAGCTCTTGTCCATACCCAAGAGACTCTCCAGCCAATGCAACACATAGAGGCCACAGCAGTTACCATCTCCACACGCCTTGGTGCCATTACCTTTGCAGCAGCGCATTTGAGCCCAAACAAGCCACTGCTGGAAGCAGACCTCCGCACATTGTCATCCTTTGACAGGCTCATCATTGGGGCAGATCTCAATGCCAAGCACCCAGCTTGGCATTCTCGTGTGTCTAACCCCAAAGGCCGGCTCCTCCTTGACCTGGAGGATACTTTAGCACTATCAGTCTATGGCCCCCACGAACCTACCCATATCCCAGGCCGTAGTAACTGCCAGCCAGACGTTCTGGATGTGGCCATCTTCAAAAACATCACCGCTCAGTTTTCGCTGAAAGTTCTCCACGAACTGGCCTCTGACCATGAGCCAGTCCTCTTGCACCTCACCAATGCTGCCCTTTCATTTGATGCTCGTTCCACTGCGACCCTCACCAACTGGGACAAGTTTACCAGGGTACTTAATAACACCACTCGACACGACCTCGATTTGACAACACCGGCCAATATAGTCCGTGCTGTGGATTACATTACCGCCAAAATACAGAAAGCAGTGAAACTCTCCACCTCCACTGCACCTCGAAATTTAACACCCCTGGACGACTTGCCCCCTCTATTACGAGAGCTGAAGGTGCAAAAGAACCGCTACCGCCAGAGGTGGAAGCAGTTTCGTGACCCCCAGGACAAACGCCAAATGAGACGCCTCCAACGTGAATTCAGCCACCGGCTCGCCGAATGGAGGTCTGAACAGTGGGAGGACAGGATGTCCACTTTCCTACTCCACCTAAAATCTGACTGGGCTGTCATTCGCACCCTGCGGCGTTCTAGGCCAGCGACTGCCCATCCTATTCGCACAGCAGCGGGCTTGTCATATGATACCCTGCAAATTGTGGAAACGCTGGCAGATGCGTTCGAGGCCCAAAACCGCCCTCTGGTCCAGGACCTTTCTCCGAACGAACTACAGGAAGAACATGAAGTCCTGACAGCTGTTGCTGCTTTCCACAACCGCCCACCCCAGTCTGCTCCCCTTCTTACGTCCATGGCAGAAATTCAGCGCATCCTTCGACGGAAACGGGGCCGGTCGGCCCCTGGATTGGACGGAATTTTAAATGAACATCTTTGCCACCTTCCCCGCACACCACTCATCTTGTTCACCAAGATTTTAAATTGTTGTCTCACGTCTGGCCTTTTCCCCCCACAGTGGAAACAAACCAAGCTGATTGCGATCCCCAAGAGGTTCAAAGACCCTACAGTCCCCACCAACAACAGGCCCATCAGCCTCCTAAACACTATGGCGAAGGTCCTTGAATCTGTGATCCTGCACCGACTTTCCCAACCTCTTGCAGCAGCTGGGACGATCCGTCCTGAACAATTTGGATTCACTTCGCACCTCTCTGCTGAACTTCAGGTCCTACGGATCACTGAACACATCAGGAAAGGCTTCAACACTGCCAAGTCGACAGCTGCCGTTTTTCTGGACTTGCAAAACGCCTACGATAAGATCTGGCAAGACAACCTCGTACACAAGATGCTGACACAGACCCCTATACCGGATATTTATGTCAAGATCGTGGATGACTTCCTCCGTGGTAGGACTTTCCTAGTGTATCAACGGGGAATGCGTTCTGGCATTCGCCAGTTGTCGGCAGGCACTCCGCAAGGATCGGTGCTATCTCCCATCCTATTTAATATCTATGTCAATGATATGCCGGTCATCCTCGAGTGCCACCTTGCACAATACGCTGACGACACAGCGCTATACACCACTGGCCGCATTACTGACGCCGCCGTCGCCCGCCTCCAGCGACAGGTGGACGCCACTATCACCTGGTGCCGGACAAACAAAATAGCTCTCAATGCCGCCAAAACTACGGCAGTTCACTTCACGAAACGGCGCCCAGTCCTCCGCCTGCAGGTGTGCAGGTGCCCTGGTCCCCGACAACCCCCTATCTCGGGGTCCAGATGGACCACAAGTTGCTCTTCCACTGTCATGCGGAGTATGTCACCAACAAGGGGCAAAAGCTAACCAGGGCTTTGTACCCGCTCTTTCGCAGTAGGGAACTTAACCTGCATACCAAGCTCCGCATATACCGAACAGTTATCCTGCCTGCCCTCACGTATGGATCTGCTGCATGGGCCACGATTAGTGTCACCAGGATGCGGACATTGCAGCGCCTGCAGAACAAGGTGCTCAGGTGGAGCCTGCACGCCCCGCCACTCACGAGAATTGTCACTCTCCACGAGGAAGCGGATATCGTACCCCTAAAGACGACCATACGCAACAACGCGCGGCGGCTCTATGAGAAAGTGGATGCCTTGCGGGACACTGTCCATGGGTTACGCCACGTTGGGACCACACTTCCACGCCGCTGGCATCGACATCCGGTTCCCCTAACCATCCTAGAGGAAACGGATTCCGACCATGGCTAACGATAGGTCTGACACGCCCACCACGGACGCATCCTTTGGCGGGACTAGCCCCCATTCTACGTCCAATACTTTCCAATCATACCTGCCCATGTTAGGCTAAATTTTTCTGCCTGACTCATGCAGTACTGTCACCGTCAGAGGGTGGTACGGGGCTACAAGTCCCACCGCCACACCTCCAAAGTGAATTGCAGTGACGCAGTCACTGCCCTGTGGAAATTTACTGCCTCACCAACACAGTTAGACCGCAATAGACCGGTGATGCTGTATTGTAACATATCACAAAAAAAAAAAAAAAAAAAAAAGTAAATAAATAAACTGCCGGAAAACAGTTCAGTGCTTTGCGAGTAAAGTATGGTACTTGTGGTAGTGTGTGCTGTAGAATGAGATAAGCACATCCAGAGGACCAAAGGTATTTTATCAGAAACACTCGTTTCTATTATTAGAACCATAAAGTAATTTCTTAGAAAATCTTACATCGGTTATATATGCCTTGGGACCATTCACCGGATCTTTCCGGCTCACCTGCGACGTTCATACACTAATAGAGACAGAGCTTGCTTAACCACGTGACTTTCGCTGCTGGCTAAGTGCTCTTACCAGGCTATTACATAGTGAACCCCAAGTCCAACGACAAAATTTCGGAGGTTATTAAGAAATACAGAGAGTGTTCGGAAATTCCCGTTAAAGTTGTAGGACTTACGCACAGTATACTGGGTTCTTTTTTGTTCTGGAATAATGTAAACATGTAATGTGTGAGTGTTAATAGAAACAATTATGCTTATATGAAGAATGGATGATTCTTTTCGAATTATTACTCAGTAACGGTAATGCGTCACGCCTAATCCAGCTCCTTTATCAGATGTGGATGAGTTAAAAATCTGAAATGAAATCATCGTAAAACGGAAACATTACGTTTCTGGACATGGATTCACACCAAAAATATTATCTTCTCACTCTCCTCTACAAGTTTTAAAAGTTTGTAACGGGCATTTCTGAACATCCTGTATTTAGAAAAAATGAAATGTCGTGTGACGAGGGCCTCCCGTCGGGTAGACCATTCGCCTGGTGCAAGTCGATGGGGATGAAATGATAATGATTAGGACAACACAACACCCAGTCCCTGAGCGGAGAAAATCTCCGACCCTGCCGGGAATCGAACCCTGGCCCTTTGGATTGACAGCTGACCACTCAGCTACCGGGGGCGGATCCTGTATTTAGAATTTGGTACAAGGTACCCCGTGTTCGTTACAGACTAATAGTGAGATTAATATTCGTTCTGTTTTTAAATCAGTTACTTTTGGCACTCTGAAAACAGCGGAAATGCCTGTAATATGTAGTCACCAAAACATAAAATGTAAGACAGACTAATAAAACAACACGCAGACGCTAGAATATTGTGATGTGGTTTCCGTCGCTGTGGCAAGAGCTTAGCGATTCGTCGTTATGCCGCTCTCCCATTGTATTGTACTAACTTCTGCACAAGGTGAATTTGACAACCTGCTCATCAGTAAGAATATGAAAACTTTCGTGTATCGAACTACCGGCAAAACTAACTCGAGACCGAAAAGAGCAGTACTTAATGCATACTTGATGGAAAAGAATGAAGTGAGGAATTCTGTTGTCAACAGCGCCTACCGGAACTGAACGAAACGCGGTCGTCACCAAACAGACCCACACGAATGCTGTCGACATTTGCATTGTTGTGCAGATATAATTGAGCGCAATATTCACACAAAAACAAATAGGAATAAGAAATTAAACGAATGTCACTTTCACTGTAACACGCCATGGAAGACCACGGCTTTCTTTTACCAAATGCTCTGAAAGCATCCTTAAAGGGCCTCAGTTATATTGTAGATGATGTTGTGATTCATCCTGTATATTTATCACGAATTACACAAAACTCAATCTGTTTGTCAGTCTATATAAAATTATCTATCACCCTTTCGTTGACTTATGACCTGTATCTCTTTTATCACTTGGAAGTAAATTCTTCTGTCAGGGATCTTGATGTAAATCTGAATGAACGTTTCACCTACTATGAAACCCAGCACATTCTAAAATTGAGAGGGTATCAGTATCATTATGAACGTCACCACCATCATCAACTTCCTATGTTGCACACAAGTTTTCTCCTGCACGTGCTTTTGTTGCTCCTGGGTTTTAAACCTTCAATAAGATCGGGAGGAAGACAACGTGTAAAACTGAAAGTAAGCTGAACAGAGGTCGAGGTGTACCATAGCTGCCGAAATCAGCTAAGGCCTGTATTAAATCACAACTGAGATCGTAATAATAGATCAATTATAGCTTTCCTATAGTCGCTGTATCTCTGTATTTGCCTTTAGAAAATTCAGGGCCAAATAGTACAAAATCTTTATTCTCTGTCGTCACCTATCCAACTGCAGTACAACTTCCCAGAATTCATCTAATAATTTAAGACCATCATTTACTTTTCAAACAACTGGTGTTATGTGTCTATCTTACTTTAAATTGCGTCGTGACTTTGTGTTGTATCCTTTAGCGATATCTGGGTGTTAAAGGCAGGAAGCAAAGAATGCGACACACAACACAGTTAGTTAAAAGTCGTTTCCGTAACTAAGAGGTCGCAGGAACACAATTCAGTCAGATCCAACCACGTCAGTAATGCTCTAATTAGCGGGAGGGAGGCTGCTAGGTTGCAGGCAAGGCAAACACTAGACTGAAGGAGGCAGACGATAGCTTGTAAAGGACACATTTTACACTTGGACTGCGACATTGCCTACTGTTGTCCACTGGCGCAGAGCCGAGTGGAGGGTCTGAATCACAGGCTCAGGCGGTTCTATGACCGTGTAGGCGGCAGATTCCTTCACTTGTCCCATCGGGTGGTGGGTTTCCAGGTTCCGCTTGATAGGTCGAGGGTCCACTACACGGGTAGCGGGGACTGTGTGGAAGGGACTGGGCGGTTTTGTTTTAGGTTAGAGGGTCTCAGGAAACCACAGAAAGGGCGTCCGTCTAAAAGGGGGTAGGTAAAACACAGTAAGGTATTTGTAGAAACCATCGGTATTGTAGTTGTAAATTGTCGTAGCTTTGTTGGGAAAGAACCAGAGCTGCAAGCCCTAATAGAAAGCACTGAAGCTCAAATAGTTATAGGTACAGAAAGTTAGCTAAAGCTGGAAATAAGTTCAGCCGAATTTTTTTAGACGTTCTAACAATGCCCAGAAGGGATAGATTAAATAGAGGTGGTGGTGGAGTACCTATTGTTGTCAGAAGTAGCTTACCTTGCAGGCAAAGTAAACTAGGCCGGCCGAAGTGGCCGAGCGGTTCTAGGCGCTTCAGTCTGGAGCCGCGCGACCGCTACGGTCGCAGGTTCGAATCCTGCCCCGAGCATGGATGTGTGTGATGTCCGTAGGTTAGTTAGGTTTAAGTAGTTCTAAGTTCTAGGGGACTGATGACCTCAGAAGTTAAGTCCCATAGTGCTCAGAGCCATTGAACCAATTTTTGAAAGTAAACTAGATAGTTCCTGCGAAATAGTACAGGTAGAGGTTATACATGACAATCGGAGTAAACTATTAAGTGGATCGTTCTACCGACCCCCGACTCAGAAGATATAGTTCCTGAACAGTTCAAAGAAAACTTGAGTCTCATTTCAGATAGGTATTCCACTAATACAATAATAGTCGGTCGTGACTTCAATCTACCCTCGACATATTGGAAAAATAGTACGTTTTAAGCTAGCGGGAGGTATAAAACATTGTACCGAATACTTTCTCAGTAAACTATTTTGAACAATTAGTTCATGAGCCCCCTCGAAGAGTAAATGGTTGCGAAAGCATACTTGACCTCTTAGCAACAAATAACGCTAAACAAATAGGGAGTATCGTGACGAATACAGGGATTAGCGACCACAAGGCAGTTGCTGCTTGGCTGAATACCGTAACACCTACAACCATCAAAAAGAAACGCAAAGTATATCTACTTAAAAAAGCTGATAAAAATGCTCTTAATGCCTTTTTAAAAGACCGTCTTCACTGCTTCTTATAGGAAACGTAGAAAAGATGCGGAGTGATTTCAAAGAGACGGCAGTTGAGAGGTACATACCACATAAATTAATAAGTGATGGTACTGTTTCCCCGTGGTACACAAAAATGGTCAGATTGTTGTTGCAGAATCAACGAGAAAAGCTTGCCAAATTTAAACGAACGCAAAATCCCCAAGACTGGTAACGTTTTGTAGAATTTCGATATATAGCTCGTACTTCAATGCGAAATACTTTTAATAATTTCCACAACGAAATGTTGTCTCGGAATCTGGCAGAAATCCCAAAGAGATTCTGGTCATACATAGAGCACTCCAGTGGCAAAACGCTATCAATATCTCCACTGCGCGATAACAACGGTTAAGTCACTGATGACAGTGCCACTAAAGCTGACTTATTAAACACGGTTTTCCGAAACTCCTTCACCAAAGAAGTAGAAGTAAATATTCCGAAATTCCAATCAAGACAACTGCCAAGATGAGAAAGACAGAAGTAAATTCTCTCACTGTAGGAAAGCAGCCTAAATCAGTAAAGGCCAGGCCTCCGATCCAGATCGTATACCAGTCGCGTTCCGCTCAAAGTATGCTGATACTGCATATTTAGCAGTTATACACAGCCGCTCGGTCACAGAAAGATCCGTACCTATAAACTGGAAAATTGCTCATGCGCACCAATACCTACAAAGGGAAATAGGAGTAATCCCCTGAATTTGCAGTACGGTATTGAAACATATACTGTGTTCGAACATTATGGTGTGCGATTTATTGACACATAGCACGGATTAAGAAATTATCGTTTATGTGAAACACAACTAGCTCTTCATAGTCATGAAGTAAAGTATTCTATCGGCAGGGGCGGTCAAATTGATTCCATATTTTGAGATTTCCAGAAGGCTTTCGATATCGTTCCTCACAAGCGTATTCTAACCACAAAGCGTGCCTACGGAGTATTGCCTCAGTTGTCCCACTTGATTCGTGATTTCCTGTCAGGTCACAGTTCGTAGTAACAGAAGTTATATCCGGCGTTCCCCAAGGAAGAGTATTAACGACATAGGCAGAGGATGCTGTCATTTACCGTCTTGAAAAGTCATCAGATGGCCAAAACGAATTGAAAAATGATTTAGATATCTGTATGGTTCGAAAAGTGGCAGTTGACCCTGAATAAAGAAAAGTATGAAGTTATTAATAGGACTACTAAAAGAAATCCGCTAAATTTCGATTACGCTATTAGTCACACAAATATGAAAACTGTAAATTCAACTACATACTTAGGAATTACAATTATAAATAACCTAGACTGGAACTATCACATAGACAATGTTGTGGGTAGAGCAAACCAGAGACGGCCATTCATTGGGAGAACACTTAGAAGATGCAGCAAATCTACTAAAGAGACTGCTTACACCGCGCTTGTCCGTCCTATTCTAGAATATTGTTGTGCAGTGTGGGATCCGCATCAGGTGAGACTGACGGATAAAATCGACAAAATTCAAAGAAGGGCAGTTAATTTTTTACTATCACGAAATAGGGAAGATAGTTCCACAGACATGATACGTGTTTTGGAGTGGAAATCATTAAAACAATGTCATTTTTCATTGCTACGGGATCTTCTCAAGAAATTCCAATCGCCAGTTTTCTCCTCTATAGGGAGATACGATCATCACGATAAAATAAGGGAAATCAGTGCTCTTAAAGAAAAACTAATGTGCTCGTTTTTCCCACGCGCCGTTTGGGAGTGGAACGGTAGAGAGACAGCTTGAAGGTAGTTCATTGAACCTTCTGCCAATCGCTCTATTCTGAGTAGGAGAGCAATCACGTAGATGCAGAGGTAGATGTGGATGGAGAGTGTGTTCTTAGTGTGACCATCGGCTGGTAGCCGTGGTTGCTGTGTAGCTGCATGTGGCGGCGGTACTAAATGTCGGATGCCAACGTACGAATTACAGTTGACACGTCCGGCATGGTGCCTGTGGCCAACGACACTACACTCTTCGCCACAACTCCTCCCCCCCCCCCCATCCACCCCACCCCCGCTACCTTGCCCCCTCTAAAACACCAAATATCCACGATGTCGCTGTTTACACATTTTGTTAGTAACGATGGTGGAGTAGAGAAGCGGGCTTCTGGAGGCAGGTTTCACTGTGGAGGCAGTTGTCACTGTGGAGGCAGGAACTGAAGCTGTGGCCGATGACAGGCTCCTTCGCTCACCGATCGAGAAACCGGAGTCTTTAGTCTTCTGGCTGGTTTGATGCGGCCCGCCACGAATTCCTCTCCTGTGCTAACCTCTTCATCTCAGAGTAGCTCTTGCAGCAAACGTCCTCAGTAGTTTGCTGAATACATTCCAATTTCTGTCTTCCTCTACAGCTTTTGCCCTCTACAGCTACCTTTAGTACTATGTAAGTCATTCCCTGATGTCGGATAATCCTGTTCCTTCTACTTGTCAGTGTTTTCCACATATTCCTTTCCTCCCTGATTCTGCGCAGAACCTCCTCATTCCTTGCCTTAAAGGCGTGCAGAAAAACTGCAGAGTGGAGACGACGAGACCTGTGAGGCTGAGGATGAGGCTGTTCGAAGACGTTAGTCATGCCATGTTGACTTACGTGGGCTCCACCTTTGGTGCCGGCGGTGCGGGACAAAAGAGAAGCCAAGGCGACTGTGGCTGCGAGATCCCGTAGGACTACGACTCTAAAACTGACAAAATTGCGGCAGGATAACGCAGCCTACAGGAAGGAGCTGATTCTCATTCCGTTACTACAGCCTGGATGAACCCCGTCCAAGATAAATAGTGTGGTCCAAGATCTGAATGACAATTCCCCTTCGCAGCGTCTGTTTGCGCCGATGACTCTGAAATAATTAAAAGAAAGAAAATATATAGTTAGTGAGTGTGCTGTCGGGGAAAGGGCGACTGCTGTGACGGATACAGCAGTGTCCTCCATCGACGTCCCAGCAGTAGTTCCGCAGGTAACTAGCCGTTATATGGCTTGATACGATATTAAGACAGGACGATCACTAGAGCCAGCACGCCGGCCGCGGTGGACGAGCGGTTCTAGGCGCTTCAGTCCGGAACCGCGCGACTGCTACGGTCGCAGGTTCGAAATCTGCCTCGGGCGTGGATGTGTGTGTGGCCGTTACAAGCTATCGTCTGCCTCCTTAGGTTAGTTAGGTTTAAGTAGTTCTATGTCTAGGGGAATAAGACCCATAGTGCTCAGAGCTATTTGACCCAGAGCCAGCTCCCCTGTGTGGTAGGTACATAACGCATAAACTTGCAGCTTAAATGATCAGATAAAGCTTTATGCTTCTCGGGTTGATTGTCGATGGACAGGCGCTCTCCTCACATGTTGGATGCTTTTGGCATTACAAAACTGCTTGAAGTCTGCCAACATAAACCGAGATCCATTATCTGATATTGTCACGTCTGGAAGACCTTTAGTGCAGAATTAAAAGTTTTGATGGAATTTGCGATCGTGGTCGATTGCTTTGGCACCAGGAATGGGAATTTGCTATAAGCGTCCACCACAATTATCTAAAAGGTGCTCTACAACAGACCCGCAAAATCAGTGTGTAGTCTCTACCAGGGGCCGTTCGGCTTGGTCCGGCAATGGAAGTAAGTGAATCACTGTTTGATGACTGAATGTTCATTTGAAATCAGCACAATCTCTATTTTCCACACGCTTTCGTGATGACTACAACAGAATATACTAACTGACTAGCTGCTGTTGGAGCGATTGCGCCTTTAAGGTCTCAGGTTAATAATTGTACCGCTATTTGATAGCTAACTGCCAGAGAGACGGCCTTTGCCCGATTAAACAGAGGCTGCGGATTTTCCTTCATTGGAATATAAGCTTCAAGAGTGGTTGCTTTGCCTAAGCCATCCAGAGAAGGCTCGCTAGAGTCTGCACAAGATTTTGAAACATTGTCCTGAGGCATTGAAAAATTCACAGAGAGTACATTGTTCTCAATTTGCAACCCAAAGAATCGGATTAATTAATGTCAAAAATGTTCTGACTCTCCTTGAACACAAAATTGTGAGTGAAACTGTCAAATATTAAGAAATGCGGTAGGCAGACTACAGACACCAAGAATTGGGGTATTGTGATCGTTATAATATGAGAGTGTTGCCTGTGATTTGTGCAATTTTGGCTTCCATAACAGCTGATACCTGTGTCTATTCAAAATTGTCACTCAATCTCCCGCATCTAACTGCATCGCACGTTGCGATTAGCAGCCTGCAAAGTAACAAAAAGTTTGTTTTCATGGCTCTGGATAGGGGAAGAGTTCTGAGGCATCTGCGACACGAGTTTGCTCCTAACGGCTTTGCAAGTACGCCATTGACATTCACAGATATACATTTGCAGTAAGCATCATATTGCTTGAGTGACTTTCGCTTTTGCAACATACTGATTGTATTCGTCCGTACTTGCCGCATTGAAAACTGTTCGAATAACGGGAGAGGCGCGCCTTTAGCTTGTGTGTCGTGAAACAATGAGAGCTCGATGTAACACTGTGTGCTGGCAGCCTCGTACGCTGCACTTGTTGTCTACGGCGCTGCCCAGGCTGTGATTTGGAATGACGCGACATATAAACTGACCGCGCGAACAGTTTGCTATCAACTCTAGTCTGCACCATAGAAGTGTGAGGAGAGTCCAAGTCTACCACAGCACTGTCATAAGAGTCCTGTGACCCAATTAACTCCATCACCTGCTTCAAAGTTGATGTCCGGATACTTCAGGATATATCACCTAATTCTAGATCAGACAGTTCTGGTTCACAGCGTCTCGAATCATGGCGACCCAGTAATATCTACTACGTTCACACTGAAACAATCGGTGCCTGTCCAGGCCTTGTAAATAAACTACCCATTTATTTTTAGTTTGATGGGGTTGTCGATGTAACGGGAAAATTTTGTAACGAGCAGCAGCCATGTTGACTTATCCATGAAAGTATTTGTCCAACGCAACGATGATATCCTGTTAGCCGGAGTGGCCGAGTGGTTCTAGGCTCTACAATCGGGAACCGCGCAACCGCTACGGTCGCAGGTTCGAATCCTGCGTCGGGCATGGATATGTGTGATGTCCTTAGGTTAGTTGGGTTTAAGTAGTTCTAAGTTCTAGGGGACTGATGACCTCAGAAGTTAAGTCCCATAGTGCTCAGAGCCATTTGAACCATTGGAATCTTGTCACGAAGTTCCAATCACCAACTTTCTCCGCCGAACGCGAAAACATTTTGCTGACACCTACCTTCATAGGGAGAAACGATCACTACGATAAAATAAGGGAAATCACAACTCGTACGGGAAGATATATAAGATTGGAATAATAGCCAGGCACTTAAATGTGATTTGCAGAGTATCCAAGTAGTTGTAGATGCAGATGTAGCTTCGTGCAGTAGTGTGAGTGTTTCAGCATTGTACAAATGGAAGAAGTAATAAGCAAACGATAGACCAGATATGGCAGTGCATGGGACAGAAAGCGTAGAACGAAACACAGAACAACAGGTAAAAATCATTTACTTACCTCAATGGGTTGCAGCAAGACATTGCAGTCAATGAATTAGAGTCCAGCGTGTTACTCCGTAGCCGGGTTCGTACTGCACTAACCACGGAGAGAAAGGCTGAGTACTCGCAGCTGTAATAGACACTGGATTGCCTGGGGCTGATGATAACTTGCGGCTGCCGCACTTCGTAACCGAATATTTCTAAGACTAATTTATTGGACGGTTCACCAAAATTAATAAAGGATCATACTTGCTTTCACACAAGAAAGTCATCAGCATTACAGCCTGCGTATCTTATTTATCTATTTCTACAAATTTTGTTCGTAGAGAAATATTTTTATCACATATTAACTAACTGCTGCTATGGCGTGGAATTTGACTTCACATATACTGCAGCTGAACTTTTTCTTCTCAGGAGTAATGCATCGCTCTGTTAATTATTGACCTAATTTTTTTTCAAATACCAATGGTTTCAGATTGTAGCGTATCAGTTACGCATGCCATTAACAATGTATAATTATTTCTCTCTCTCCAGAACTTTGTCTAATAATTGTCTTTGATTTGTTTCATATTATAACAAGTCTCATAAGGAATTCACTTGGAATTAATAGCTAAAGTGTCATATTTCCCATAAAGCAACGTGACTATTATGTAACTTGAAGTTACATTAATATTTTCATTCACTTTCTACCAAGAGGGTTGCATAGAGCTTCTACATCCACGTGCCGCTGATCATTGCTGGTTTTGATCACTGCTAGTTCTTCCGCCGTTTTGGGCCAGTTTCACACCTTAGTGACAAGAGAGTGCACTGAACCTCTGTCTGCCCCTCCGCCCTCTTTGACAAGGCCTTTGGCTGAGTGTGGCTAACTTCTTATGCTAAAAGTCTCCGGACCCCATCACTGACGTATTTTTATTCAAAAATTGATCAGTCGGTGTTCATACCAGGGACTCACGACGTTTTCATGATTTAGCAAAGACGCTGCCCACAATATTTTCTTTTTTTCGTCATTGTTCGATTAATTTGTAACGGGAGGATTTCACATGACACCTCTTCGATTTCACTGTTGAATACTTCACTTCTTTTCATTTTTATTTATTTATTTTTGTTACTCTTCCGTCCATCCTCGTCGTTTATGTTTAGTTCAGCCTCGTCATCAATCTTGTTGCGTCTAGGAATCCTGCCTACTCGGGTCGCCTAGACAAACAAACAACTCGTATTAATGATTTTTATTACAATTAATCATATACAATACTTAACTTTAGCAACTACACAAAAGTGTCGCAAGCAAAAGGTGACATGCTAAATTATCAGTCTTGGCAGTGACTGATGATCTCTGGCTGACAAAAGTCTGTCCTGAACTGCTATCGAAGTGCGAAACGTTGATGCTGCTTTCCAAGTGGCTAATCTTGAATCTGTTATTGAAGTAGGTCCCACAAGTCAGGGGCGGCGCTTATGACCTCTTCTCCTAGGGGCGCTACTCTCGCGTTGTCATCCTGGAAGAGAGGTCGGTCAGCGTGCTGTTGGCTGACTTCTTCTCACAGCCTTCTCTTCTCTGCCGTTGCCGACTGGTGTACCGGAGCTTGACTTAACGCCGTAAAACTAACAGAGGGCAGCCAGCCCTCGGAACGGTAATGCTGAGCTACCGCGACATCGCCCCTAGGCCACGAGACGATACCGTACCAGTTTGCCAACCCCAACACGTATTAGTACAGTAAAGGTGTACTTCGTGCCAGCACTGTGTATGTACGAGGTCTGTTCAAATAATTCCGGAACATTCGTAATTTCTCGGCAAAAATGTGCTGGAGCAAAATGTGGTTTACATCCCTGCACACGCCTGTCTTTAATGTGTATCTGTCGGAAGTTTCACTGTCGTATACCTGTTATTGTTCAGATCTGTATTGAGTAGAACTTTGTGTCGCACAGTTTGCGAATTTCGAGATGCGGAGTTAGAGAAGGAACGCGTTTGCTTTAAATTTAGCTTGAAACTCAAGAAAATCTTTACAGTGACGCACCAAATGATGCGGGAAGCTTACGGTGACGAGTGCTTATGCCTTACTCGGTGTTATGAATGGTTCACATCTTTCGAAAATGGCCGGACGGAAGTTAAAGGTGAGCCTCCTTCAGAACGCCCTTCGCACATCTACCAACGACGCTCATGATAGGTACGTCAACAAAATTGTGTGTGCCAATCGAAGATTTACATTCCAAGAGGTTGCAGAAGAACGTAACACTTCAGTTCGATCATGTCATGAAACCCTGACACAACATTTGGGAATGCATCGTGTTGCCACCAAGTCCGTCCCACGGCTCATGGGTCAAGTCCAGGAACACCTTCGCCACACAGTCTGTGAAGAGTTTTCGGATGGCGTAAGTGAGAACGAGATGTTCCTTAAAAGAATCATAACAGGTGATGAGACGTGTGTCTACGATTATGATGTCGACAACAAGTTTCAGTCTTCACAATGGGTCGGGAAAGTTTCTCCAAAACCAAAAAAAGCTTATCAGGTCAAATGTCAAAGACACTTTGACTTCGAAGGATTAGTTCATCATGAATTCGTGCCCCATGGACAAACTGTTAATCGATGATAGTGTCGGGACGTGTTGCGAAGTCTGTGAGAAAACATGAGAAGGAAACGGCCTGAAATGTGGCTTTTGCATCACGATAATGCTCCCGCACTTTCATCTCTGTTGGTGCGTGACTATCGCACAAAAAACCAAATCACTGTGCAGCCTCGTCCTCCGTACTTTGCAGCCCTGGCCCCTGCCGACTTTTGAATATCCCATTGAAAGGACGAAAATTTTCAACGGTAGACGATACAAAAGAAAATTCGCAGGCGTCGCTTCTTGCGATCCAGCAAGAGGCGTAGCAGTACTGCTTCTGGAAGTGGAATCAGCGTTGGGAGCGGTGTATGAATTGTGGAGGAGAGTATTTCAAAGGAGACCATGCACAATAAGCAAGAGGTAAGCGTAAAAAGTTTTGTGGACAAAATTCCGGAATTTTTGAAGAGACCTCGTACAAATAACAAATAAGAGCAATCGAAATATGGATGGATGCTGTTGGAGAGAGAGAGACAGAGAGAGAGAGAGAGAGAGAGAGAGAGAGAGAGAGAGAGAGAGAGAGAGAGAGAGAGACCTGTCGCAGTGGAACAGTTTGGCATGTTGATCTGTATGTAGCCACACCGGATACCGTCTTTCGGCGTGAGAGGCTACCGCACGTTAGGCGACAGGTTCACTATCAGAACGTCCCAGCTGGGCTTCATCATTCGCGTGCGACACGTGGCACACACCACGAGGACGTAAAGGAGCCACAGAGCTATTCTGGCGCCACCGTGTTCAGGTTGAAACGTGACTACATTGATTCAGGGGGAACTAATATCGTTATTCACCTGCCCTGCTCGATTATCATGTTGATCCAAAGGATCTTAATCGACTATCATCAATTGAAACATCCACAATGCAAACCACACTCCTTTTCAGACCTGTACAAAAGCTACTGACGAGTACCCCTGCCATCCAGTTGGCTCCTTGCTGAGGTGTGCAGAAGCCACAGCTCCGAGACTGCACTCGTTTGTTGTAATTAAACTGCAGCTACTCATAGAGGTCCAGTGTGGGGTGTAATTCTATGGCAGTGGAACCTAGCAGATATGCTAATGCGTTAATGCAGAACCGATTTGCACCGGAAAACAGTTCCAATTTTGGCCATCAGCTGCAGATCTGGCGCTGTACACTATGTGTATACTGATGTGATATCCACGTTGTTGTTTGGCAAGCCATAATGTGTCTATCGAGAAGAGAGACCACGTGCTGCAAGTGAAACTGTTTTATGTGAACGGCCGAAATTACAGTGCTGCATTGAGAGAGTATAGCCGACAGAGAGATCTGAGCAGAGGACCGATGTCATTCACTTTTTTATAGATGATGATGAAATTCGGAAACACGGGTCAGTCCGGTGAGGCACTTACAGGAGGAAGGCATCCTGTCTCTGTGGAAGGCTGTTTATCTGACTCTGCAACATGTGGCCCGTATAATACCAGTGCTCCAGCAGTATCACTATAATTGTACATCCTAAGGTCAACAGTACTGAACATTTTGCAGCCAATTTTACACTACTGGCCATTAAAATTGCTACACCACGAAGACGACGTGTTACAGACGCGAAATTTAACCGACAGGAAGACGATGCTGTGATATGCAGGATGGTTAGCTTTTCAGAGCATTCACACAAGGTTGGCGCCGGTGGCGACACCTACAACGTGCTGACATGCGGAAAGTTTCCAACCCATTTCTCATACACAAACAGCAGTTGACCGGCGTTGCGTGGTGAAACGTTATTGTGATGCCTCATGTAAGGAGTAGCAATACTTACCTTCTCGTTTCCGACTTTGGTAAAGGTCGGATTGTAGCCTATCGCGATTGTGGTTTATCGTATCGCGACATTGCTGCTCGCGTTGGTCGAGATCCAATGACTATTAGCAGAATATGGAATCGGCGGGTTCAGGTGGGTAACACGCAACGCCGTGCTGCATCCCAACGGCCTCGTATCACTGGCAGTCGAGATGACGGGCATCTTATCCGCATGACTCTAACGGATCGTGCAGCCACGTCTCGATCCCCGAGTCAACAGATGTGTTACGACCAGTGGCTCTACCCTTCATTTGATCTCTGCGAAACCGTAATTTGAGCAGGATAATGCACGACCGCATGTTGCAGGTCCTGTACGGGTCTTTCAGGATACAGAAAATGTTTGACTGCTGCCCTGGCCAGCACATTAACCAGATATCTCACCAATTGAAAATGTCTGGTCAGTGGTGGCTGAGCAAGTGGCTCGTCACAATACGCCAGTCACTACTCTTGATGAATTTTGGTATCGTGTTGAAGCTGCATGGGCAGCTGTACCTGTACACGCCAAACAAGCTCTGTTTGACTCAACGCCCAGGCGTATAAAGGCCGTTATTATGGCCAGAGGTGGTTGTCCTGGGTACTGATTTCTCAGGATCTATGCACCCAAATTGCGTGAAAATATAATCTCATGGCAGTTCTAGTATAATATGTTTGTCCAGTGAATACCAGTTTATCATCTGCATTTCTTCTTGGTGTAGCAATTTTAATGGCCAGTAGTGTACAATGGTACCCCCATAAGATCCAGAAGATGGATCAACTGAAAGCTCATCACCGCCAGCAACGTTCTGAATTTTCTCTTCGGTTTCTGGCACCCATCGACGTTGATGACATATGGCCTGACGATACTCCATTGACTGCCGGGGCACATGTTAAACTTTTAGGTGCAGTGAATACACAGGTTTGCCGTAATTTGGGTATTGTTGAACTTCGTGTTGCACCCGAACAGCCATTGCACTGGTGTACATGACTGTGTGGTGTTCATTCATAAGCACGTTTCTTTCCAGGCGGTTTTTCTTTAAAGAGAATGTAGCCAGAGCGCTGTCAGTTGCACAGTAATGACTTAAAGTTATCGAGACCTAATCGTGCATGTGATTCCGTCTTTGGAAGACCGCAGCTTTGTGGACACTACTGTTTCCGTAGGAAATGGGGCAGCACATCGTGTCTCTCGGTGAAAGATCGGCTTAATGCAACCTTTCACTAACTTATTACACTCAGAGGTATTTCAGATGCACGGCCTGCAAGATCACCTGATCAGAATCCATGTGACTTTTGGTTCTGAGGATATTTAAAAGAATGGATTTACTGGAGCGACGTTCAGTCTTTACCTAACCTGAATCCCAGTATGCAAGAACACGTTGCTCAGATTGCAGTGGAACTGCTCCGAGCATCTGCTGGTCACTCCGTTTTATGGATGCAGCATCTCGCTGGCATCTGCGGCACTCATGTTGAACATATTGTACAAACAGCAGTTAATAACAAAATCAACGTTATGCATTTCTGTCAGGGTACTCAGAGACTTGGAATCGGGAATAGCCGTTGAATGCCACCTGAGTAACACATACAGCGCGTACTTTTCAACCCTTCTGCAGCTTCCTAGTCGATTGCAGGTGATGTGATTGTGCAGGCGAAATGCGAAGAAACCACCACGGATAACCAAAATGAGGTTGATCTCTTTTACTGACGAACTAGCACCGTCGAGCATTACAGAGAGCGGTTACAAAAAATCATATGAAATCAGCGGAAGAACTCAGTCGAGGGTTCCAGAAACACTACCAGCATCCCAGCAGGCACTATGACTGTTCACAGGAAGTCAAAAGTAATGTGATACATGGTGTACCAGCTCCTCATTGGCCATAAATTTCTATAGTCATCGCCAAACGGCGATTGAGGATGTTCAAAGAGACACGCCATTGGACAGTAGGCGACAAGAGATGGGTTTCTTAAGTGATGAATCACGCTATTACATGTGGCATTTCGACGGAAGTGTTTCGGTTTCGCGTATCCGATCATTACCTGACATCATGCGTACTGTCAAATGGTTCAAATGGCTCTGAGCACTATGGGACTTAACAGCTATGGTCATCAGTCCCCCAGAACTTAGAACTACTTAAACCTAACTAACCTAATGACATCACACAATACCCAGTCATCACGAGGCAGAGAAAATCCCTGACCCCGCCGGGAATCGAACCCGGGAAACCAGGCGCGGGAAGCAAGAACGCTACCGCACAACCACGAGCTGCGGACTGCGTACTGTCAATAGTGAAGTATGAAGAGAGTGGTGTTACGACGTAGAGACATTTTTTGCAGTTAGGACAGAACCCCTTATTGTGTTTGAGACCTGATGTAGTAAATTGCGCAACAGTTAGAATTTTTTTATTGCGTAATTTATTATATTTATTCTATAAGAAGAGCATCGCAAAAATTCCTAATCGAATTCTGCCTACAATTATGTTTTAAAACAGTTGGTTTGGGCATCTACCCGTGCCACGCACCCTCTTTCAATGCTGTGGCCCACACCTTCTCTCGGCTAGAAAATTTTTGTTTCTTGATTTTTCGCTCACACAATCGAAATAAACTGCAGATGAGTCTAGAAGACTGTGAGAAAGATGATCGTTGCTTGTTCCTTTGTTTAGGTCGTGGTTTTTTTCAGTAGTACGTGCTACAAACTAATTTCAGTTTTTAGTTTTATGTCTAGGAAACTGTTTTGCGCTGAAATGGATCATACAGTGGACACAATATTAAAAAAAGTAAGGAAATTTAAAATGTCACGTATAAAATCAACAGAAAATTTAAATAAAACTGTTGCATATGGTGCTCTTAATTGTGAAGATAAATTTTCGACAAAGTCATTGTCACTGGTTCATCGAAGAAGAACATAAGTGAAGGAATTAATGATGCCGTGTGCAGTGCCCAAGACGCGTTTTCCAGTAGATTTAGGTGAACTTGCTCACGGGGTTAATGAAGAATGAATTTATCATATGGCATTGTTGACGGGGAGGCCCCATGCGGGGAAGTTCGGCCGCCGTATTGCAAGTTCTTTTAGTTGACGCCACTTCGGCGACTTTGCGCGTCAAATATGGTGAAATGATGATAAAGAACACACAACACCCAGTCATCACGAGGTAGAGAAAATCACTGACCCCGCCGGGAATCGAACCCGGGACCCAGTGCGCAGGAAGCGAGAACGCTACCACAAGACCACGAGCTGCGGACTACGGGATTAATGTTCCATGTGCATGTGATAATTGTTGGTCAAAAGGCGTAGACCGCATGATGATGGTGACATAATTGGCATTGTAAGTAATATACATATTTTGCGTTAAGTTTGTAAATATGATGATCAGCTCAAGACTTTTGCTTCCCATGGAAAGCTGTATGAGGTGAGTACAAGACTGTGTTACACCATTAGATGCTTAGGTGTAGGCAGAGGCTTGAGGAACATTCCCGGATCAGTGACTAGATTCAGTCACTCCTCAGTGCTCTTGAAGTTGAGTACAAGGAGACATGAAAGCATCTATTGAGGAAGCTGTAGATATTAAAAATTAAGGGGAAGAAGGACACTGTGTAGTGAAGGCAGATCTGTGTATCTCTTGTAATGGAATCTGGAGGAAGAGGGGCCATACAACACTTCATGGTGTATTGAGTGTGGATACAGGGGAAATCTTTAAACTTCCAGGTAATGAGCAAATATTGCTCTCAGGTGCTAGGAATGTGAAGTATCTAGGTGATGGACATTGCAACGCTTTTAAGGCTGTTGTAGAGGGAAATCCTTGTGAAAGTGGACTGTGTGAGGCATCTTCAACAGCGAATGGGAGGTACACTTTTCAGATTGACGAAAGAAATCAAAGGCAAGAAAGTAGAAGATGAAAAGCCAATGGCAGTGTTAACAGATTGACAGACAAGGAAATACACATTTTACAAGCATGTCATGGAAAAGCTATCACGGACTACATATAGGGTGAAAACACTGCGCCAAGTCGTGTGGGAAATATTCCTTCACAAACTTTCAATAAATCATAATTCTCGGCATTCCATTTGGGACATATCGAGGTGCAAATATCTTCAGGCAGAAACCAGTGGAAAACCACTTGCTGTTTTTAGATGTTAGAAAACCAACTTTCAGGTACCTAGCCAATCCTGAAATGTTTAAAAAATGTGCTTGTGGGAGAACACAGAATACAAATGAGGGCTACAATTACCTTATGTAGATGCATTGTCCAAAAATAGTTTTTGTATCCTCATTTTTTGTGAAAATGGCTGCTTGTGACGCCTATCTACTGTTCAACAGTGGATAGTACGATTAAGTGACTGCAGAGACTAGGCTTCCATCCACGTGCATTCATACTAAAGATACTCAGAAGCATCGATGAAGCGCAACTGTACAAAGCTCCGACAGCAGAAGAAAATATGTAAAAGTTGGCTAGGCAAAGGAGACAGGGGAAGAGATTACTCCAGAAAGACGAGGAAGAGAATAAAGATTAAGGATATAAAGAGCATTAGTCACTAGAGGTATAACAATATTGTCAGAAATTAAAATAAAAACTTTAAACGCGAATTGCCATCAATTGACTTTTTTGAGTTATAATGTACCTTTTCTCAGGAACTATGAGAGCAAACATTCTGAAATTTGGCATACTTCTTAAGAATTATTTAATGAATAATCCCGTACAGCAATTTTCCGTTATTCCTTCTCTGAGAAAAGTTCTTTAAAATCTGAGAAAAATAGAGCAGTCCCGAGTAACACAAAACTGAAAATTAATTTCAAAGCAACTATGACCATTAACTAACATCTGTTCCAGACCTTTTGTTAGCCTCTTATGCAGATGCAAACTGCTAAATTGCAGTTTTATTGCTTGATTAGTTTAGGAAAAAAGGTACGTTATGGAAACAATGCTAATTAAAAATTCAAATTCTTACAGAATGTAAGTCTATCCGCATTTTCAAACCAAAACTGTACGTAATATCAGGCATTAACTCGTAGTAGTCTCAAGTTCTACTATTTTAACTCTAAAATTTTTTGGAGATAAATATGGTTAAGTACCAGAATGCTGTTTGTCGTCTGTCTGTCCTTAAGGAGAAGTTTAATACGGTAGCATACGAATACAGTTTACAGCAATGTTTACTGCAAACAGAGGAACAGCTCAGTAAAGAAAATTACACCAGCAAGACAGTTCACTTTGCAATATGTAGCACTTCTGAAGCAATGGTTTGTAAGCATTTCTGAAACATACTGGCCAGCGCAGAGCCCCAATCTGATGACAAGGGAACACCTGTCGGATGACTTATGACGTAGACTTCCGCCAGATGCCGATGTCCATCATTTCCTTCTCTGGTTTGGTCTCTTCTAGAAGAATGGGCTGTCGTTCCTTCAAAGATTTTCAGACACTTTCTTGAAAGTGTCCACAGGAGAGTACAAGGGGTCTTAAAAGCGAGGGGAAAACATATCCCACATTAATGTCCACCAACAGTTGTCCCGGTTCTTTTGATCAGGTAGTGTATAAAGCTGGGCTCCAGGTATATCTTCAAAGAGTTTTCTCAAATGTAGAGCTTGCTTCAGTTTAGTAGGCAATAATAGCCCTTTTTGCCTGTGATAAGACTTTTTATATCCTCCCTGCTTCATCCGTCATGCGTTATGTTTCACCTGAGACAGCAAAATTCTTTCACGTCGCTTAGAAGATGGTCTCCAGAGATCACGTTATGTTCATTGTTAACCTCATTTTCCTTATACCTCACTGCTTTCGACTTCTGTCGCTTTACTCTCAGTGAAGTCCATATTCTATCGTCATTATATCGCTCATCTCATTGAATGCGTTCTGTAATATATTTTCTCTTTGCGTAGTTAACCTTGTCATTGGTACAATTTCAGCCATAATTCAGTGTCAGGTCTGAAACTTTCACTTATTCCCGTCGTTGCTTCTTCGATGTAATTGCTGAAAAGTGCGGGAGAGAGACTATATCGCTGCCTTAGGGTCTTTATCATTCGAGCACTTCTTTCTTGGTCTTCCATAATCTAATTATTCCTTCTTTCTTCTTGCCCAATTTGTATGTTACACGCCCTTCAGCAGAGCTTCTACATATGAGTGACAATGTCAAGCATATTAGGATTTGTTACGTTGTCGAAAGCATTTTACAGCTCGACAAATCCTTTAATGGTGTCTTGACTGTTTCTGCCTCCATTATCAAGTGCAACGTTGGTAACTACATCTATGGTGCCTTCACCTTTCGTAAAACCAAACTAGTCGTTATGGAGCATAGCCTCAATTTTATCTTCGATTCATCTTTGTATGTAAATTGAAGGTCTCTTCACAGTCATTTTCTTTTTACCAGAATTTGTCTATCTAATTGGTGTGATTGCCCTTTCCATTGTTGACCATTCCTCTTCAACTGGACATAGTACTGTGGTATTCCTCGGCACTCTAGTATCCCACTTCTTTCCACACTGATTCTTCAGGACCATTTACTTGAACCTACTATTCGTCAGTAATATATTGTGATCTGCGTCTGCTGCTGCTTCGATGTATGCCCTACATTCCGATACCTGTTTCCGAATTCTCTGTCACACTTGACTACAGATGGTATCCTCCAGCGTCTACAGGCCGCTCGTAAGTATTTATCATTCACTCAGTGCTCTTAAGGAGTGTAAGAAATTTATTGAAGACTCAATCTTTCTGCTCTCTTTCCCTTACTAGCGATTACTTCTTCTACCGTAAATTTAGTCTTGTCTTTCCTCCACTTCCGGTGTATAAGTTGATTGGTTTTTCATCTCCCTTTATACACTGACTTACCCGTTTAATGATACTACATATTCTTTGGAACTAATTTCTGACAGTAAATTTTGCAGGCGTGCCTGAACTATAATTGTTGGGGATGGGTTGCTGTCAATTATGATGAGAATAATCCGGTCACTAAACAGCACACAGTAATTAAGTCCTTGCCCCACCTTCAAACTCGTAACATATCACGTGCCTCTTCAATTACATTCTACAACGATAATAGCGTTGATTCATCAGATCAAAAATCGTTGTCTTCCTTTCATTTCACTTGACTTCAAGCCTATCAGGACTGACAAAACTGGATTTCCCGTTTCAGATTTTCTATCTTGCTTTACGAATTATAGTCTCCTGACATTCCACTCGCCGGTTCGTGGAATGTTAAGGCTTCGTTGGGTTTTAAACTTGTCTTTCAGGCCCACGCCCCCTTGGTAGGCCTAATTTGAGCACAGTTTTCTTTGTATATATATAGTCATCAGTCTTCTGACAGGTTTGATGTGGCCCGCCACAAATTCCTCTCCTGTGCCAACCTCTTAATCTCAGAGTACCACTGCAACATACAACCTCAGTTATCTGCTGGATTTATTCCAGTTTCTATCTTCCTCTACAGTTTTCGCCCTCTGCAGCTCCCTCTAGTTGCATGGAAGTCAGTTCCTGAGGCACTATCATCCTGTCCCTTCTCCTTGTCAGTGTTTGCCAAATATTCGTTTCCTCTCCGACTCTGCGCAGAACCTGATCAATTTTTACTTTATGAGGCCATTTAATTTTTAAACATTCCTCTCTAGCGCCACATCTCAAATGCTTCGATTCTCCTTTGTTCCGGTTTTCCTACAGTCCAAGTGTCACTAGCATACAATGCTGTGCTACAACGTAAATTCTCCGAAATTTCTTCCTCAAATTAATGGCGATATTTGATACTAGTGGACTTCTCTTAGCCAGGAATACCCTTTTTGCCAGTGATGGCCTGCTTTTGACTCCCTCCTGGCTCTGTCCGTCATTGATCATTTTGCTGCTTAGGTATCACAATTTGTAACACCATATCTCTAATACTCTACTGATTTATTTTGCTTTTGTTTTATTTAGTGTTATAGCAGTGAGCTTCTGTAAATGTGTTTGAATCGATAACATAAAACTGTATACTCCTTTCTTTGTTAAACCTTTGATGTCGTGGTTTGATTCTATGCAATGTAGTATATCTGTCATTTAAATTCTTTGTCCCATTGGGAGGGAACAAAACTTGCCGTATGTAATTGTAATTTCTGTGTGAATAATTTTTTGTAGAAATGTCAATATGTGCAAATGTTCTGTTTTATTTAATGTGTTTGGTTGCTGTTATGTAAACTGCTGATCCTCACTTAGGGTTCTTAGTCATCCTGTATGTAAAGTAGCGCCCGCAAGTTGTGGTTGGCTTAGGTAGAAAAGGTGGAACTAAGAGTCAGTCGGGAACGAGCTACCAAACTGTGCACTGCTATGTAAAAGTTGTATATTTTGCTGGTTCCGAGAGAGGCTTTTTCTGCCACTTTCCAATGCCTCGGATGGATGGATAAATAGCTGGAACGATTCTGGAATTGATATCCATCATCGCCACCAAGAAGGGACAGGGTCCAGCAATTCTGCCTGCTAATCCACCTACCAATATGCAGCTTCCACCACATTGCGCAATCATTATAACGGAACACCATAATAACGTACAGCGAAGGATCAGCTTATTGGATGTGTTAGCGTGCTCAAATATAAGGTAATTTATAACTGAATTTATGTACCTACCTTGATTTTTTCCTTATCATAACACCTCTCAGGTTCCTCTCCGTTTGAACTAAAGTGATTACCGAGTGTCCTTAAAGAACATTAAAGCCCAGTGTTTTGCTAATTAATGCCTCTTGAACATAGTAAAAAGAAAGTTAAAGTTAATGTACCGAGAGAGTGAGTTAAAGTTAATGATGCTTGCTGAATATAATTTTCTTATTATAACTGCTTATTAATATGTTGTTGCCTACTTCAAAATTAAAGTTCTTAAAACTGAGGCTTATAAAGTTTTGCTTAGTGATTTATCACATTACTGCCTGTTGTAAATAACAGAAGGTGAGTCAGTATCTTACAAATATGTTAATTTTGTGTCTCAATGTAGTAAAAGTGGAAAACTGCAGTTGTGGGAAGTTGGATGCTTGCTAAGCTCTTGTTTCTTTCGAATATTCAAAGTGCATATTAGTAGTGTAATGAGATCCACAGGTTATCCTTTACCACTATTTATGAAAACAATCATTGCTTTGTTCAAAAGACAGTGAAAAGCAACCTGTTGGTGAATTACATGAAACTTTCGTTCTAAATAGAACAGTATTTAGTTGGGAGATATTTAATCCGTGACCAGTTCATAATTTTGCAGTGGACTACATTTATAATTCTATGTCAGTTAGGAAAGTATTTGAACAATATTACTGAACCTATGTCCAATTAATGATTCTGCAGTGAATATTAATAGTAATGTTATGAAGACCATTTAGTTTGAATAAGCCCTGAGAGTAATAGTGTGTTTCGTTATCTGTTATATTTATGCAGATAGTTTGTTCTGCTCTGTCAGCTTCCAATCTCGAACGTTAACATATGTAGGTGTCAGAGTTCATTGCACTCGAGTGTGGTAAAGTATAGGTTGTGTTTATCCCTTAAAGTTACTCAGACCTACTTTCTTGAACAAGAACGTTAGTCTTTCTCTTGCCTAATTAGGCTGGCGACCGTTTTCCTTATTTTTTAAACAGTGTAGCTAGGCGAAACATTATTTGTTACTGTTTGAATAATTACGTTATTCTGACTTTCACTTCCGATAAGCCACCTCCGTTAGGTAAACGCGGTCAATATAACAAAATTCCTCTCAGAGCGTAACACTGCTCTGCTTCTTCATACTATAATGCCTAGAATAAGAATAATTTCTTTATACGAACTGCTTAAGCCTTTGAGGTTATAGTATAGTAGTAGCAGACGGAAGTGTTATAAATTCCGTAGCTTCACCTACTTCGTCACCATCATTCCTTATGCTAAGCTTCTCACTATTCTCATTTCTCCTACTTCGCATTAATTTTATCTTTCTTCGATTTACTCTCAATCCATATTTTTTACTCATTACACTGTTCATTCCATTTAACAGATCATGTAATTCTTCTTCACTTCCACTCAATATAACAGTGTTATCAGTGAATCATATCCTTTCACCTTGAATTGTGATTCCACTCCTGAACATTCCATTTATTTCCAACATTGATTCTTCGATGCAGGGGCGAAAGATTACGTCCTTGTCTTGCACCCTTTTTAATCCGAGCACTTCGTTCTTGGTCGTCCACTCTTGTTGGGGAGGCGAAAATTCGTATAACATTAATAAAATAGAATGAAAAAAGGTAAACACCTGAATCATCATATTTTATCTGTAGTTCTTTCCAATTTCGCATACTGACGTTTGAGACTAGCGTCCACCGATATCATTTTCTTGAATTTTCCACTCATATCATAAATACGAACCCGTGGTCTAAGGCCAGTTGGCCTTCAGCTTTATAGTGGCGCGGACGTTCTGAGGGCTCCGAGCCGCGCTCCGGTAGCGGGTGTTGTGTAGTATGGCTGCATAGATCGACTCAACGCGTGATTGGATGTGCTGTATAAAATCACAAGCAAGACACAGAGCACCAGTAGGCTATATGTCTAGTAGCACGTGATGGGAAGTTGTGCAGGTATCATTATAACGACAGTAAAAGTCTAAGTGCAACTACAACAAATGAAATTTTTAAAAAAAAAGCTTTACGTACATCCAAAGACCAAGTAAGTAAGTATTTTGAAAACTGACTGACAACATGGAGTCGAGATAATAATGACTTTTACTAATCAGGTGATCATTACGCAGATGATTATTTATTGCGCATATTCGTTTAAGAATTTGCAGTTCTTCGAGAAAATTAAGCTTCTTGCCTTTTTCAGGGTATTATAAAATCTAGAGACTGTCCAGTGAAGGTGGCTGGTGCAGCGTTGCTTTCAAGTGGTTAGCAAAGGAGAAATCAACTTTACCTCGCCATTTTTGCTAACAAGTGTTCATTATATCTAGTCTTGAACATCCTGCCCATCTGCCTTATGTAAAACACTTCACCAGTTTTACTAAACAACGGAAAATCCTGGATGGAATGCAACAATATTGTGAAAAGGAAATATATTGACCATATTTATATATGGCTGTTCATTATGAATATAACTTGGTTGAGTTCTGTTTTCAATCTTGAAAGCTATTAAGGTATCGAAATTTTTGAATAATTTAGCCAATTGGTATGATACCGTCCCCAGAAACGCATGCTTAGCTTTTGCTGATGCGGATGGCATATTGAGTTCAATTATGCTGTTCACAAGTCGTGACTGTAAGTCAAGATGATTGAGATTTCTGCCTTAAGTCATGATTTAATTGAGTGAAAAACATTTCCTTTCTTCTTTGTGGTATAAAATCTAATGATACGTGCCATTAAAGCCATTAAAAGAAGTCCTCGCAACCAAAGCTGTTTTTCTTCAAACGTACGACCCAACCTGATGGAGTGAAAAAAGGATATACTATTTTTTGTTCAGAGATGCGCTCTACGAAAACTACACTTTCGAGGTTTACATAACTGACATCATAAGTAGTAGTGTTACCGCTAGTACTGGTAGCATTGATACAGAAAGAAATATAAGTGAATGTGTAAGAGAGAAGCTAGTATCCGGCGATTACTCTGTTTTTCGGTTGTTTGTTTTGCACATAACTAGAACCATACGTAATTCCTTGTTAGTCCATTGTGTATTTTAAATTCTTACACACAATAAATTGTATTTTATAAGCATTAAAAGTTAGCTGATCACGTAACTTCTCCACTTTTATGCAACCAAATCAGTTACTTTCGATGGAAGTGCAGTTTAAATGCACAAAGATATATATATGTAATTATTGCTGTTATTGTGAACTAGAGGGACTGTTCATCATGACGAAAGGTAAGTGTGCCCTGTCGATACTGATATACATAAAAGTTGTTTAGGAATGGGAGAAACATTTTTTATATAAATTTGACAAAGTAATACATAGAGATTTTATAAATATGTATTTTTATATTTTACCTTTTCGTTGAGAAAGTTGCGTTCTTCTAGCGCTGTATGATAAATCTGCATTTTCTTTATTGTTACCACAACATCCCTCTGGTTCACATTACAACTCAACAATTTTCGAATAAAAACTGAACTAAATATTGACAATCCCAGTTTTGCTATAAAAACTATGTTTTCATAAGTGACAAACAGGGGGATAAATATACAGAACAAAAATGTTCTGTGGGTTACTCGGGCTTTTATAAATCCCCACTTAGTTCCTAAACAGTTCACCACTTCTGGCTTTTAGGGGAATCTAGTAAGCCATTCATCGCATTGTCCCACGAAAAGAAAGCGATCGTTATCAGGTAATACCAGGTAGGTATGCAACACACCTAACATACAGGTAACGTGGGTTCGACCTTAACTGGCCAAACTACTCGACAAACTACCACATTCCGTTCTTACTTATGGTAGTCAGCGGTAGTTTTACAACTCCACTTTAGTTTTTGCATAGAAATCGAGAAACCATTACTACACATCTCCGTACTCTGACCTACTGTTATGGCGTTAGCGGGTCACTGTGCGGAAAGAATGACGCAGGCCGCAGCGATGACGCAAAAACCTGCCCCTGAGAGAGAGTTGCGAGCGGGTGTCGTGCGGCTGGAAGCGTGCCAGCAGGGGCCCGCGGCGGCGCATGCGCAGTGCAGCCCTGGCTAGGGCCGCGTGATCAACGAGCGCTGCAGCAGTCGGCCCTTCCCACCCCTGCCCTGCTAACGACGGATTCCGGCCCGCTGCCCTGCTGCCGAGTGCCGAAGCGGGAGCGGTTGGCGCAGCCGTTAAGCTGTACTGCCTCCGTATCCGACAACTTGATTGACACCGACTTAACAGTACATAAACAACTGAACTGTACATTGATACAAAATGTATGCTCGGGTGAACAACAGTACATTTAAAGAATAACAAACCGTTTCAATTCCCATTAATGTTCTTGATTTATTCCACGATCAGTTTCGAAGTTCAAAGCTTCATCTTCAGGTGCCATCAAATAGTTATGTTAACATAAATGTGTGGTGGCTGGGCCTCTCAGTCAGTCAGTCTTGAAGGATCACACCCGCGTCAAAAAAACTCATGGAAGAGTAGGGCCAACAACTACACCGCCCGCTTGGACACCACGACACTAGTGCAGACGGACCAGAAGCCAGCCGACCGCGGAGGCAGAAGTGACTGACTACACATTTATGTTCTCATAATTATCTTGTGGCAACTGAAGATGAAGCTTTAAGATTTGAAACCAGTCTTGAAATAAGTTAACTACATTACTGGCAGCTAAATCGGATTTTTATTTTAAAAAAAAGGGAACATCGTTCATATGCATTCATATACCAACTACGACTTTAATCAGAACGTGCTGAAACTCATTCATAGAAGACTATCCTCCAACTTGCGTCTCTTCAGATCTTAACATAAGAGATTTGGAAGTAATTTAATTGTTTCCTCAGTGCACAATTCCAGGATTTACATAACTATATGACGTTTCTTGGCGTTGTCTACGGCGCTCTCGATTTTGCTTTACACAATCTATACTGGTCTGTATACTTTTTCTTTCACCACACACGTACTGCTGTAAGAGCATAGAATATGTTACATAATGTAACGATCAGTCAGCCATAATAACTTCAATTCCATTCCGAAAACTTTTTCCCATATTCTGGTAATGGTACTTTTGCTGTCATTATACTAGACAAAAAATAACTTTCGGGAAAACAGTCGGGTGACTGCGTCGAAAACCAACGATCCTTCGGCAGGAACACACCTGCCAGTTACACGGCAAAACGGCTCCAAGTAAGCACTATCCAGCGAATTTCAAACGACCATTTTCAAACATACCTCGCAAAAATAACACTCACACACACACTGTAAACACTAGCGCCGTCACAAACCAAACGACAGACGTCAGAAGCTTATTCTGCCAACGGCATTGTCAAAGAGGGAGGAGAAGTGTACATAGTTCCAAGGCACTGCTATGTCGAAGGGTGAGAAACTGTCCCTAAAGGCGGAAGAATCAGCAGTTATCAACGGCATGAGGATACGAAAGGCAATGGAAACCACCGCATTAAAGACACGTAACGTGTATCCACAATAAATGTAGCCTGTAATTGAAAAAGTGTCATGGTGATTTCTTCATTGGCAAAAGATTCCGGAATAGTCTCCCAAACGTATCTCCGAGAGGGGAATGCCAAGACGGAAGTGATTATGATAGAAAGATTGAATAATCAACGAATGAATAATGTTCTATGAATCGGGGTGTGGAATGTCAGAAGCTTGAACTTGGTAAGGAAGCTAGAAATTCGGAAAAGGGAAATGAAAGGCTCAGTCTAGATATAGTAGTGGTAAGTGAAGTGAAATGGAGCGAAAACATTGGTTCCTTGTCAGATTAGTACAAGGATATGTCAACAGGAGCAGAAAATGGTATAATGGGAGTAGGAATCTTTATGAACAGAAGGTAGAGCAGAGAATGTATTGAATGTTAGGCTCCATACGGTTCCCTTTCTGTGCAGCGACAGTGGAATATAAAATTATACAGAATGTAGCGACCAGTCGCGGAAACATAATTTATTTATCTTGTTGCAAATCGATATCAGTCATCAAGAAAATGGTTCAAATGGCTCTGAGCACTATGGGACTCAACTGCTGAGGTCATCAGTTCCCTAGAACTTAGAACTACTGAAACCTAATTAACTTAAGGACATCACACACATCCATGCTCGAGGCAGAATTCGAACCTACGACCGTAGCGGTCGCGCGGCTCCAGACTGTAGCCCCTAGAACCGCTCGTCCACTCAGGCCGGCGACATCAGGCATCATCGGCGCATTTTTCTAACCGATACATGCCAGAAGTAGAAGTACTGTCATTGGCAGATTTCTATCATGATTTGCAACAAGATAAATAAATTATGTTTCCGCAATTGGTTGCAACATGCTTTATAATTTTAAAGAGAAAGTATTACTGTGAACAGTTCAGGATAGGGTTGTTCTTATGAAAATCGACAGCAAACTAACATGACAACGATACTTCAGGCATAAAAGTCAACGTTGCAGGCTGAAGGTGAAGAAATAGAGAAAGTATATGAGCATATCAAAAGGGTAATACAGTACGTAAAGGGAGTTTGAAGCCTAACAGTCGTGGGACACTGGAATGCAGTTGTATGGGAAGAAGTAGAAGAAATTTTTTCAGGCGAATATGGGCTTGGGACAAGGAACGAGAGAGAAGAAAGACTACCTGACTTCTCTAATAATTTTCAGCTGATAATAGCGAATAGTCTGTTCAAGAATCACATGAGAAGGAGGTACACTTGGAAACGGCCGGGTGATACGGGAAGATTTCAGTTATATTACATCATGGTCAGACAGAGTCTCTGAAATCAGATACTAAATTTTAAGGCGTACTCATGATCAGATATAGACTCAGATCACAATATAGCACTGATGAAGAGTAGGCTGACGTTCAAGAGATTATTCAGGAGGAATTAATAGGCAAACAAGTGGGATACGGAAGTACTAAGGAACGACGAGACGTGCTTGAAGGCTATAGATACAGCAGTAAGGTATAGTTCAGTACGCTGTACAGTTGAAGAGTGATGGACATCTCTAAAAAGGCCAATCACAGAAAATGAAAAGAAAAACATAGTTACAAAGAAGGTAGCTGAAAATAATCCGTGGCTAACAGAAGAAACACTTCAGTCGATCGATGAAAGAAGCAAGTAGAAAAATGTTCAGGGAAAGTCAGGGGTACAGAAATGCAAGCCACTGAGGACTGAAATAAATATTATGTGCAAGGAAGATAAGACGAAATCACTACGTAAAAAAATGTGAAGGAATCAAAAAACGAATGATTGTGGGAAGAACTGACTCAACACATAGGAAAGTCGAAACAACGTTTGCTGAAATCAAAAGTAAGCGTGGTAACATGAAGAGTGCAAATGCAGAGGAGAGAGCGGCTAAGAGTTAAGAGTACGCTAAAGGCTTCTACGAGGGAGAAGATGTGTCTGATGTGATAGAAAAAGAAAAAAAGATTCCATTTAGAAGAGAATGGGGGTTCCCGTATTAGTATCAGAATTCAAAAGGGGTATGGAGGAATTAGATCAAATAAGGCAGAAGGATAGATAACATTCCATCAGAATTTCTAAAATCATTGGGATAAATGGCAACAAAACGACTATTTACGTTGGTCTATAGAATTTATGAGACTGGCGACATACCATGTGACTCCCTGAAAAATAACACAATTCCGAAGATTGCAAGAGCAGACAAGTGCGAGAATCATCACACAGTCAGCTTAACTGCTCAGGCATCCAAGTTGATGACAAGAGCAATATAAAGAAGAATGGAAAGGAAACCTAAGGATGTGTTAGATGACGATCGGTTTGGATGTACGAAAGGTTAAGGATCAGAGAGACAATGCTGATGCTGCGGTTCATAATGGAAGCAAGAATAAGGAAAAATCAAGACACGTTCACAGGATTTGTCGACCTGGAAAAAAAGTTCGGCAGTGTAAAACGGTGCAAGATGCTCGAAATTCTGAGTTCTGAGAAGAATAGGAGTCAGCTATAGGGAAAGACACGTAATATAGTGTATGTAGAAGAGTCAAGAGGGAATAATAGGGAACGCTCGGATTGAAAAGCACATCGAAGAAGCAATGATGTAAATAAAAGGAACGTCCAGAAATGGGGTTAAAAATCAAGGAGAAAGGGTATCAATGATACGATTATTGATAACATTGCTATTGTGAATGAAAGTGAAGAAGAATTAAATGATGTGATGAATGGTTTGAACACTGTAATGAGTACAGAATACGGATTGAGAGCAAATCGAAGAATGACGTAAAGTAATGAGAAGTAGCAGACATGAGAATAGCGAGAAATTTAACATCAGGACCGATGCTCACGAAGCAGATGGAGTTAGGAAATTCTACTGCCTAAGCAGCAAAATAATCAACGACGGACGGAGCAAGGAGGACATCAGAAGCAGGATAGCAATGGTAAAAAGGACATTCCTGGCCAAGAGAAGCCTACTAATAACAAATATCGGCCTTAATTTGAGAAAGAAATTTTTGAGTATTTACGTCTGGAGAACATCATTGTATGGTAGTGAAACATGGAATGTGGGAAAACCGGAGCAGAAGGTAATCGAAGGATTTGAGATGTGTTTCTGCAGACCAATTTTAAAAATTAAGTGGACTGATAAGGCAAGGAATGAGGAGGTTCTGTGCAGAATCGGAGAGGAAAAGAATTTAAGAAAAATACTGACAGAAGAAGGGACAGGATGACAGGACATCTGTTAAGACATCAGGGAACGACTAACCATTGTACTGGAGGTAGCTGTAGAGGGCAAAACCTGTGGAGGACGACAGATACTGGATACGTCCAGTAAATAATTGAGGTCGTATGGTGCAACTTCTACTCTGAGACGAAAAGGTTGGCACAGGAAAGAAATTCGTGGAGGGCCGCATCAAACCAGTCAGACTGATGACCCAAAGAGAAATAGGTCATCGATTGAGGTACCATAAACTCTGTCCCTTCGCTTTTCGAGAAGGGAGAGAGCACGAATCCATGTAGAATTTAAACATAAACTACCATTTCTATTTATAAGGTTAGTTGCTAATTTCATTTCAATAGCTTTCTTAATAACACCATCCGAAAAGCTGGAAGCGCATGCTAGAATCTCTGTGTCATACTCTGTAGCATTACCGAACCAAGACAAAGTTCTGCAATGGCGGATTTGCTCGCATACGCTCAGTACACCGTCCTCCACGGTCCTGAGAGTCTAACCAGTATATGGCATGCCTCAGTTGCATCACATACAGTAGAGACCCACCTTACGCTAACCAATATCATCTTTTGCGGAACCTAAAACGAACAAGATCTTAGACAGTGGTAAAGAAAAACACTCCACATCGTATTTCTACAAAATACGACCAACCCTGCTGAAATGCTCCCTGCGTCAGGTAAAAATTCCGTAGACGTTGGTGCCACGTCGGTATTATTACCACTCACCCGGTGCACAGCTGGTTGCCAACACGACGCACGTGTGATCTGTCTTCCAGGTGGCTTCCGGGTGGACAAATCAGGGTGCAGAGGACTTGGGACCTGTGAACCAAAGTACGAAGTACCCATTCACGTTGAACCGGATGGTGACAACTTTCAGCCTCAGATACCATTTTGTGTGAGTAGGCTTCCTATGTGCGGCATGTTCGAACATACAATACACCTTCTTCATGATTAATACATCAAGGAAGAGGAGACACCCATAATCGTGAAACAAATATTGAAGTGGCTTGTATTCGGATGTTCTAAAAAGTCGATCAACTTCTCACTGCCATGGGACCAAACACTACTCGAAGTACTGGTCATTGAAAAAAAGTAAATGGAAATGAACACATATCAAAATAGGTTCGTTAATTCTGCGCCATACATAACCTCAGTCAACCGTAACGAATCAGACACAGGAACATAAGTGAACAGAGAGATACATCAAAATGTACTAGAACATCAGAGTTATTCAAACGTAACCCCTGTAATCGACGTAAGTAATTGGCCGAGGTCTTAATGCGGTGCTTACACTGACGTACTACAGTACTCTACAGAGTAGAAAGTTGTTTGCTACACGATATGTCAGAAGACCAGTGTTACAATCGGACGAAGAGGAACCCCTGCCTTGTGGATCTTAGACAGGCCACTGAAATGGCTCCTCAGGCGTTAACTGGGATAGATACCGTGGAAAACAGACAACGCCTGAAGGCTAATACCATGAATACGTGGAAGTTGTGGGGAGTACGGGCAGGCACCGTTTCTCTAATAAAGGATTTTTTTTACCTTTAAAATTATACAACTTTATGAACTTGGTTTTAAAACAGTAAATGAACATTCGTTATCATGAACAGCAAGATCCTAAATATAGTTTCTTAGTGAAAGTTCCTGAAGCATTATTTCAACAGACTAAAGAAAAGCTCTCAGAATCAATTTACAATGCTTAAAACTCAAAAGCCCTTTTTAAGCAAAGGAAAAAATACAGGATTCTAAGGCCACATGGCAATACCAGAATTTTCCTAGATATCACCTGTGATCTTTAAAAGGCAATTAAATACTGATCACAAAAATTTAACTAAAACAGCAACTTAAACGCAATAAAATCTGATTTTTATCAACTTACACTCACACCCCGTAGCCTCTACGATGCGCACCGTATAACAAAATATTTTTCTTCGTTTTAAAAATTTTACACTATAAACCTCCCTACATGTGATGCATACTACACCCAACGAATTATGACAAATAATTAAGAGTAGATGTAATAATTAACAAGGTATGTAAATTTTTTCCTTTCAAAATAAAAAAAAAACACACACAAATCAACTCTTAAGCTCAGTGGTTATACCCGTTAAAAAAAGTACAATACGTATCTTTTGATTTCGTCATGGTCATGCGCTGTTGTGCACCGTGTTCACCTTCAGGTTCACATGCAGCACGTGAAAGATTTTCCGCGATGTACAAAACGTTAACAGGGGGCACCCAAAATACACAAATTGCATACCTCTATGCGGATGCGGCTCGCAAATCTTAACACGGGCGAGGGAGTAGATGTGGTACTAGGGAACACTTGCACTATACCGCACCGCACCAAACAGCAGTACGGTGTGGTAGGCAAGTGACAAATGAACAACTGGTGCAAGGCAACCTCAGCAAGGCAGTAAAAAATTATTTGGGGTGTTAAACTCTTGGGAGGGCCACACCGAACCACAGAATGACGTCCCAAGCTAAGATATCGGAGATATCGCCACGTCAAGTAGACATAAGGAGTGAATTGAAATTAACACCGATTCATAAGCGTCCGACTGGAAAGCTCCACAGTCAATCCTTCCATTACTACAAATACTTAACAGTACCTCCAAAGTTCACTCGTGGACACTACCAGAGTGTCAAATTACTCGTCATAACCGTAGATAACAGCGTTTAAGACGCTGGGGGCCGACTTAGGTTTCTTAGTAAGACACTTGGATCCATCTTCGATCTCAAACAGTCATTTAATTTCAAGCAGCTAAATAGATGACAATGGCGATATCAACGTTCTCCTCCCAAGTAGCACTCTAACTGGAGACTGCAGTACCGAAGCAAGTCTGGTATACGCGTCACCAACGTGCACCTTCACCTCGTACACAAAAGTAGCCATAATTCCTCGTCGGAATCCAAGGGCAGAACCAAGAAATCACTTCTCAGTCCTTGAATGACCACACGATGATCACGATAGGGACAACTCCGGTCCTCCACATCAGGATCTTCTAGCCCACGGCGTACCGCCCCAGCCGACTGCTTCCACGAAGCCCACCGACCAAGCGGCCTTGCCCTCCGACGTCGACGTCGCTCCTCACGCACAGTCCAGAGCTAACTACCAGCAACCCTCTTCTTCCTCGTTCTTTCTCCTCGCGGCGCGCCGGAAGGCATTTCGCTAAGGATATGTGGCGACCAGAGACTCCAATCCGATCTCGATCTTGACATCGCGGCGAATACTGACAAGCTGGGTGATTTCAAAAACAAAAAATTAGAAATTAAATAGCGAGCCATTCCTGCTCAGCCATTTGGCGTAGGAGAATCTCAAATTAAGAATTAAGACTCTTGATACTCTCCTGTGCTGAGGAACTTCTCTTCGGAAAGCTATCAGTCTGTCTCAACACTTTTTGTGGGGTCAAAACCGATCCTGCGATAGGTCGAATCAAACTCTGTATCTTTTGACTGTAATCCTGCTTTTCAAAAACAATTGTAGCACTGTCCTTGTCTGAAGCTAAGGTAACAATATACTGATCAACCACAAGTGAACGTAAAGCAGTCGACTCAACTGCTGTGCTGTTAACTTGGGTGGACGGGCCACCCTGCCAGCCTCCTCTGCTACCTCAGGAGGTAGTTTAGAAACGGCGTAAAACATTGTAAGCACAGCATTAAGAACACTGCGGGTTACTACGTGCATTAGAGGGAATGTGTGTGAATGACTCTGATATATGAATAAGTTTTTATATGGTCTCTCTCTGTTCACTCGTGTTCTTCTGATTCGTTACGGGTGATTAAGTTCAGGTGTGACGCTGAATTAGCAAACCTATTTTGACATGTGTTGACTTCCATTTACTTTTTATTCAATGACCAGTACTACGTATTGAAAGAAAGGGGTTGCGATGGGAAGCCCGTAGCCAGTTATTGCCATCTTGTTTGTGGGAGATGGGAGATATCGAGGAACGTGCCTTGGAGTCCGAGGCTTAGAAACTTCTTTTTTTTTTTTTTTTTTTTTTTACATATGTAGATAATATACTCCTGGAAATGGAAAAAAGAACACATTGACACCGGTGTGTCAGACCCACCATACTAGCTCCGGACACTGCGAGAGGGCTGTACAAGCAATGATCACACGCACGGCACAGCGGACACACCAGGGACCGCGGTGTTGGTCGTCGAATGGCGCTAGCTGCGCAGCATTTGTGCACCGCCGCCGTCAGTGTCAGCCAGTTTGCCGTGGCATACGGAGCTCCATCGCAGTCTTTAACACTGGTAGCATGCCGCGACAGCGTGGACGTGAACCGTATGTGCAGTTGACGGACTTTGAGCGAGGGCGTATAGTGGGCATGCGGGAGGCCGGGTGGACGTACCGCCGAATTGCTCAACACGTGGGGCGTGAGGTCTCCACAGTACATCGATGTTGTCGCCAGTGGTCGGCGGAAGGTGCACGTGCCCGTCGACCTGGGACCGGACCGCAGCGACGCACGGATGCACGCCAAGACCGTAGGATCCTACGCAGTGCCGTAGGGGACCGCACCGCCACTTCCCAGCAAATTAGGGACACTGTTGCTCCTGGGGTATCGGCGAGGACCATTCGCAACCGTCTCGGCGAGGGGACACTGAATAGTGCACGGTACATCCAAACCGTCATCGAACCCATCGTTCTACCATTCCTAGACCGGCAAGGGAACTTGCTGTTCCAACAGGACAATGCACGTCCGCATGTATCCCGTGCCACCCAACGTGCTCTAGAAGGTGTAAGTCAACTACCCTGGCCAGCAAGATCTCCGGATCTGTCCCCCATTGAGCATGTTTGGGACTGGATGAAGCGTCGTCTCACGCGGTTTGCACGTCCAGCACGAACGCTGGTCCAACTGAGGTGCCAGGTGGAAATGGCATGGCAAGCCGTTCCACAGGACTACATCCAGCATCTCTACGATCGTCTCCATGGGAGAATAGCAGCCTGCATTGCTGCGAAAGGTGGATATACACTGTACTAGTGCCGACATTGTGCATGCTCTGTTGCCTGTGTATATGTGCCTGTGGTTCTGTCAGTGTGATCATGTGATGTATCTGACCCCAGGAACGTGTCAATAAAGTTTCCCCTTCCTGGGACAGTGAATTCACGGTGTTCTTATTTCAATTTCCAGGAGTGTACTTTTGTGGTGTGACCTCACGGCAGTGAGAATTTGAATGACCTTTTAGAACACCTGGAGGCAATAAACCCGATTATTTGTTTCGCGAAAGAGATGGTAAAGGATGGCTGTCTTTCCTGCCTTGATGTGTTGGTCATGAGGAAGATGGATGGTACGTTGCGACATGCTCTTTATAAGAAGCTCCCTCAATCTCACTTGTATTTACAGGCTGATAGTTGATACCATCCGGCTCAACGTAAAGGGTATTTCGTACCTTGGTTGATGGGCGCCATGTCATCTTGAAACCTGAGAGTTTGTGTGCTGAGTTATCCAACATTGAAGTCACCTTTCGTTAGAATGTTTGAAGTGAAATACAGAGCAGACTTGCGCTGCGGAATCGACCGAGTGTGCCCAGGGTGAGTAACTATAATACTTCGATGGCTCCACGGTATACAGCCTTTTTACCTTACTCAGGGAGCATTTTTCACAAAAGAGGTCGTATTTTGCAGAAGTATGATTTGAAATGTGTTCTTCGACCACCATCTATGATCAGTGTGATCTTGGTGTGCGTAATGTGGGTCTTTACCGTACGCCTTGCAGTAGTGGTATGTCCTATATTGGTCGGACTATCAGGAGTGTGGACGACTGGTGTACTGTCCGTAAGCGGCACATACACTTACAAAAGCCGAGCAAATGTGCCATTGCAGAACATGCTCTTGGCACGGTCATCCTGTGGAATACAACACGGAGATTCTGGCACGCACTTCCAGCTATTGGGACAGTGTTATAAAGGAAGCTGTTGAAACTAAATTAGCAGTTAACCTTAAAAATAGAGATGGTGGTTTTGTTTAAATTCTACATGGAATCCTGCTTTCTCCCATCTCAAAAACAGAGGGTCAGAGTTTATGCTACCTCACCCGTTGATTATTAACTACAATATCGATAAATGTGGTGCCGGTTATAACACTACCGTATATTAATGATTACCAAAATAGGTTTAAACTTGCAGTAAATGTTGCCCTCTGGGAGGATTTTTTGAATTTGACCGTGTGTTACCTATCAGACAGAGGGAATCAAATGTGAATTTCGTAATGCTAGCAGTTACAGCAGTTAGTAGATACCAGAAAGACAAAAATTTTGCAAGAAGCTACAGTAACAGAGTTCTTGTAAATGAAATAATAAAACGGTCGCCAGCCTAGTTAGCCATAATAATGTGAAAACATAATTTTGAATGAATCTATCTTCACTCTTGCAAAAGGAACTTTCATTAATTCTTTCTCGTTAAAATGCAATGAACACCTGAATAACCAGACGAACTACAAAGTGAATAGCAGTAATTACAAACAGCATACGTAAGCAAACATAAAATATATGGACTTTATCCCTGTTTACCACGATCTTCACTTTTACATTTCACTACTTTAGCACAGGAATTACTCCCAAAGGCTTACACAAGATGAAGTGGCACCTGATGAGAATTAATGTTTGACTAACACATTTACGTATCACAAATGCAATAAGATAACACAGATCACATACCTTTTTTATATATTCTTTTAAACGATTATTTGAGGTTTATTTACCTAGGAAACAACTATTTATTTTGGTTTCTTCCTGATATAAAAGAATAAAATGGGGGCCCACAAATCATCCATTCTTTACATGAGCAAACTGTATACATTTTTCAGAAATATTTTGCATTATGATAAAAGCTAAATTACCTCCCCACTTAAGATCATTTATCTTACAATATTTTAATACCATTCGCACTGACAGCACTCTATACAAACTTCAGAAAATACTATCATTAAAATTTAACTTCAAGTAGGATTAAAATTTAAGTGCCTCATAACTTCTCTTGTGAAGCAAGTGGTTTTAAATTAACCTCAAATTTGTTCATCAATACTATAACTTTGGCACTTCCCACCTGATAAATATTATGTGCCCCTCATGTCACTCGTGAAGCGAGTGGTTTTCACTGACAATCTTAATGTTCCTACACGTTAAGCAATGACACTCGTAAAGTAGAAATTATTCAAAGTAATTTGGAGCTTTTCATAAATTCAGTGTAAAATAAAATAGATTAACATCAGTCTTTCACAAACAGGATACTCGGACTTGAATATTTTGAGGAAAGAACCCTGCTTGCTTAATTGAAGAGGAAAATTTAATGGTTCAAATACCATTTTTTGCAACACTTGGGTTATTATTGTAAAATTGAACACACACAAACACTCTGGTTCATACAGACATACAGTTCTAACCTCCTGAAGTTGTTGGGGCAGTGACACAATAGTGGTGGCGAGCACGTGGCAGCTACCTGGTCTCTTATCATAGCGGATTATTGCTCTATTTCATTTCTTCTTGGCGACGTAAATATTATTTTTAGAGCCATTCCCAATGCGAGAGCACCCTTTTATAGCAGTAACCACATCCGAGACTGTTCCATCATGGATGAGTATACCGAACCTGCGGTGTTGCCTTCACAATTGCTGGCAACCACTGACTGCTTACTGTGCTCTCTCTCTTGGTGCCCAGATTGAGCGCCAATTCCACCTTTTAGCTCGTGCCAAACCACTTCCGTAGTGGAGGAGAATCACTACGTCTTTTATATCATACAATACAAAATCCGTAAGTATGAACAAGTTTTTAGATTGCAGTTTTTCACACATAAACAAACATAGTTAATGAAATTCTATTATTTAAGCCGGCGGCTCTAGGCGCTACAGTCTGGGACCGCGCGACCGCTACGGTTAGTTATGACTCGTAGTGCTCAGAGCCATTTGAACCATTTTTTAAATTATTTAAGCACACTACGTTAAACAATGTATACATAATAAAATGTCACCTCCTCCAATGATCCAAAGAACTTAACTAGGAACGAGTAAACACTTCTTAAGTAAAGTTGCACTGTACCAACTGCTCACAATCGATTGAGGTGTTGCACGATCATCTTTGGTTTATGACGGCGTTGGTATTTACAGTGTGTGTGAGTGTTATCTTTCCAAGGTTTCTTGGAAACCTGTGATTTTAAATTACTCTGCACAGCGCTTACTTACTGCAGTTCTGCCACGGAAATGGCAGGGTGCGCTGCTGTTGAAATATCGATGGTTTTTGATGACATCAAGATGTTCAAATGCGTGTGAATTACTAAGGGATCAAATTGCTGACGACATTGGTCCCTGGCATTACACACTACTTAAACTAATTTATGCTAAGGACAACACACACACCATTGCCCGAGGGAAGACTCGAACCTCCGGCGGGAGGGGCCTCGCAATTCGTGACACGGCGCCTCTAACAGGGCGGCCACTCCGCGCGGCTTGATGACGTCATTCCCGAAAGTTATTTGAACACTGAGTGTGCCAGGAGACACTCAGTTCTCCCAAGTAAGAAACTGGTCAACTGTAGCTTAATGGGAGCTAGGAAAGGGTCGGAATATAGGACGTACTAAAAGGCTTCACAAGAGAGTGATAATTCATCTTGACTATTATATGTCAGTATCCACTGTGGACTTAACTACTGATATCTTCAACATTATAAATTTGTGGTATTTTAAACTAATACTTTCGCAGAAAATATTCACTAGTATCAAACTTGGGCCCTTTCTCAAGTGCTCGTACTATCATAAAGAAGAAAAAGGGGAAAAAAATAATTACACTGATGTGAAACTATAAAAGTCACTACAACCGCATTGGATGTGACGTTTCCTGAAACACAGTATGATTAAATACAATCGACATCTACATCTACATTCATACTCCGCAAGCCACCTGACGGTGTGTGGCGGAGGTTAACTTGGGTACCTCTATCGGTCCTCCCTTATATTCCAGTCTCGTATTGTTCGTGGAAAGAAAGATTGTCAGTGTGCCTCTGTGTGGGCTCTGATCTCTCTGATTTTATCCTCATGGTCTCTTCGCGAGATTTACGTAGGAGGGAGCAATATACTGCCTCACTCCTCGGTGAAGGTATGTTCTCGAAACTTCAACAAAAGCCCGTACCGAGCTACTAAGCGTCTCTCTTGCAGATCCTTCCACTGGAGTTTGTCTATTATCTCTGCAATGCTTTCGCGATTACTAAATGATCCTGTAACGAAGCGCGCTGCTCTCCGTTGGATCTTCTCTATCTCTTCTATCAACCATATCTGGTACGGATCCCACACCGGTAAGCAGTAGTCAAGCAGTTGGCGAACAAGTGTACTGTAACCTACTTGCTTTGTTTTCGGACTGCATTTCCTTGGGATTCTTCCAATGAATCTCAGACTGGCATCGGCTTACCGACGATTAATTTTGTATGGTCATTCCTTTTTAAATCAGTCCTAATGCCTACTCCCAGATAATTTATGGAATTAACTGCTTCCAGTTGCTGACCTACTATGTTGTAGCTAAATGATGAAGGATCTTTCTATGTATTCGCAGCACATTACACTTGTCTACATTGAGATTCAATTTCCATTCGCTGCACCATGCGTCAATTCGTTGCAGATCCTCCTGCATTTCAGCACAATTTTCCATTGTTACAACCTCTCGATATATTACAGCATCATCCACAAATACATGCGGTCACTTCATCCTCGCTGGCTGCGTAAAATATATATCAAAATAAATGCAAAATTATGCATAGGATGACTGTCACTTTACACTACCTAAAATATAGAGTCCACGCAATAATTCGAGGTGCTACAACATCGTAATTAAAGATTGATGGAAGTGGTAATCGAAAAACCATGACGGAGTTGCACGACGTAAAGGAAAGCCCGTAGGCGTGTTTTTACATCTGAAAGACAATGTGTATTCATATTTGGAACCAGTTCCATAGCAGAGGCGCTGGTAGAGCACTATGAGGTTGCAAATCAGTTTTGCTTTAAATATGCGATGCAACTGTCGCGAGCGTTAGTTACCTTTAAAATTGGACGTAGTGAGTTGATGTTAGTCAAGTTTGCCTTTAAGGGTACAGAAACGCCATTATCAACACTTCACTTAATTTCAGCGAGGTCGAGCAATAATGCTAAGAGTTGCTGGATGTTCCTTCTGCGGTGCTGCTGAAAGACTTGGCAGGAATGTAGGCACTTTACGTGACTGCTGGCAGCAGTGATCACGGGAACGTACGATAGCTAGAAGATCCGGCTGTGGCCGCCAACTTGGCACTACAGAGAGGGAAGACCATCCTGTTTGGCGAATGGCTCTGGCGCATCGTACTGTATCTGCAGTAGCAGTTGACACTACAGTGACAAAGCGAGCTTTTAAAAATCGGTTACTTGAGTGACAGCTTCGACCAGACGTTATTTGCGACTTCAGCGATGTCAAGCGAGAGCTCATTGGAGAGACGGATGGAAGTCTTTTGCGTTCTCTGACCAATGATCGATGTACCTAGATGTCAGTAATGGCCGCGTAGTGGTCAGAAGGAGGTCAGTTGATGGCCAACAACAAATCTGTCTGCGTGAGGGACACACTGGACCTATACCTGGAGTTATGGTTTGGTATGCAATTTTGTGTAAGAGCAGGAGCACTCCCGTGGTTATCCCACGCACCTTGACTGCTACTATATACGTCGGTCTGGTGACTCCACCTGCTGTGCTGCCATTCATGATCAGGATTCCAGGGGTGTTTTGTAACTATTGTAATCCAAGAAGTCGCTGTGGCTTCCTCGACCACTAGATCTGTATCCAACCGAGCACATGTGGGACATGTTTTGACGACAACTGCAGTGTCATCTAAAACCAGCACTAAACGCGGCGTATTGATCGACCAAATGTAACAGGCATGGAATTACATCTGCCATCTGGCACCTCATAAAACACAATGCATGCAGGTTTGCACGCTTGCATTCAACATTTTGTTGGTTATACCGATTGTCTATGTACCGGCATTTCGCTTTTGCACTAGCTTATCTCACACTTACATTAACCATTGATCTAGCGATGTTAATCACATTAAAATTTACCTAGACATATCTGCTCCAGAAATTCCAGTACACTACATTAACAATTTTTTGGTGTTAATGTTTTTTGTTAATTTTTTTCCGTCGATGTATCTAACGTAAATACCACATATAGCATGATCAACTGGAAGACAGACTTTGAAATAGGTATGCACAATTCACGTTTAGACAGCTATTTGCAGATTCACCACGTGGAAAGGTTAGAATAATGTCCAAACATTATGCACTCAGAATATATTAGGGTACTATCGATACAGAACTTCAGCATATCTCTTTTTTCACGAGCGTACATCAACATATAAGCCAAAGAAGTGAAACATTAAATATTTATAAAATGTAGTCACACGGAAGAGCTCATACAATTTTTGTTACAGCTGTCAGATCAGAAGGTATAATAAGTAGCTCAAAATCTCTGAATAACACAGTTGTAATTAGAATGGTAGCAATATACTTTCTGACATGTTTCACGATTACTAACGTGGTAACTATTAACGAAATATAAGTTTATCTGCACATTTTTTCTCAAGTGTAGACAATACAACTCTCTTGAAAACTTAAAATGTAAGGCTCTATCACTGGCGTAATACGCCATCAAGTCGAGGCAGTTTATCAGTAATGAAGCACAAGTCTAACAGTGAAACATTTCCTTCAGAGAGCATAATTAATAGAATGTCAGTACATATGTAAACGATATAAAATTGTAAAAGAGGGATAAAAGTAGTGCTTCATACAGTACTAATTTAAAATGGAAGCTTAGTACAAACAATGTTGTTGCTTAAATTGTTTAAGACTACAGTGTCCACCCAGAAGAAGTCAGTTTCATCACCTCACATCGTTGCAATCATCTGTGCGTGGAAGATCGTGTGGTTGTATCAGTCGCCAGAAAACTTATGGGCAGTATAAGTTCCATTAAGGAGGATCTGCAAGAGAGTGAACAAAAATTCAACGAAATGATAACATTCAACAAGACGGAGACTAGAATCTCAAACAAATGCTTCGTTGGGAACATATGAGTTCTGAAATAGGAAGACGAATGCTACTATATCGATATGGTTGGAGTCAGTGAAGTGAAATGAATTGGTTCTCGAGGGCCTCCCTTCGGACGTTGAAGTCTTTCCTTCGGGCTTGGGTGTGTGTGTTGTCCTTAGCGTAAGTTAGTTCAAGTTGGATTACGTAATGTGTAAGCCTAATGACCGATGATCTCAGCAGTTTGGTCCCATAGGAACTTACCATAAATTTCCAGCTTTCCCAATAAAATAAATTGATATGACAGGAATCTGAATGTGCATTGGAAAATTCGTTACAATGCATCACATTCACATTTGCTTGGAACCCCTCCACACATCTTTCTATTTCACAAAGAAATGCCTTCATTTCCTGTGATATATGTATCAGCCTGTTACTAGAGTTTACTTTGGAAATAAGGTACTATAACCATGTAGAGGAGAGAGGAAAGTATAACAACTATTTAATAATTTTCAAAAACGCTAAAACTTTTTATCTCAGAAGTAAGTTTTAGAGGCTAGATTTTCCCACCATCCCATGTCTTTTATTGGTGCCCTGACAAGAATCTAGGCTTGTGTGTTCTATATGTCAATGAACCCATATCATATTGTTGTTACATGGCCTCATTAGAGATTATTGCTATATGATTTGTTTACTTTGTCGACTGCTTCCTAAACGCAGCACAAAATACCTATAAGAACGAATATCCACGTTCGATTAATTACACATCTCCATATTTAAGGTTATCAGTGCAGTAACCACTTGATGTGAAATATCCCGCACTTAGCATGAGAGATGTTTGAAATTTCCTGGATTAAAAATTGAAGAAAGAGAAACATAAAACATTGACTCATGTCTCGAAATACCGGTAACCCTCCCTTTATTTCTCACAGAATCGATTTCTTCTAAATATTGTTTAACCCTAGTAAACATCTTAATTATTGATTTATATCGACATTTTACAATAATATTTTGTTCGTTTGTTTAAACATATTGTTTAACCCTAGTAAACATCTTAATAAATGATTTATATCGACATTTTGCAATAATATTTTGTTCGTTTGTTTAAACATATTGAGGTTGCTGTTAATCTTACATTTCTGAGAATGTAAGTTTGGAGCACAGCATTGTATGTTACTGGAACTTGGACTGTGGGAAAACAGGAGCAGAAGAGGCTCAAAGCATTTGAGATGTGGTACTATAGACGAATGTTGAAAATTAGGTGGACTGATAAGGTAGGACTGAAGATGTTTCATGCAGAATCAGGGAGGAAAGGAACATGTGGAAAACACTAACAATGACAAGGAATAGGATGATAAGACATATATTACAACATCAGGGAATGACTTCCATGATGCTAGATCGAGCTGTAGAGGGCATAAACTGTAGAGAAAGACGGAATACACCCAGGAAATAATTTATGACATAGGTTGCAAGTCCTTCTTTGAGATGAAGAGGTTGGCACAGGAGCAGAATTTGTGGTGGGTCACATCAGACCAGTCAGAAGACAGGTACAATCAATGTATCATCAAAAAGCACTGGATAGATTTCAATCACATTTGCTATCTGCATGCATTCAGGGAATATATGTGCAGATGGGCATGATTACGCAAGGAGGGGTGGTGTTGGATAGTAAGAGAGATGGAGGATGAGATGTGTAGAGAAACAGAGGAGAATGTGATGGACATAGAGGGGGAGGAGGTGATGGACAGAGGGGAGAGGAGGGGAGAGAGAAAAATGGGGCTGATGAGTTGGACATAGATATTCAGGAGGTGTAGATGGAAGGAGTGAAAGGGGAGGAGAAAACAGAGAGAATGTTGAGGAGGAGGATATGGACATAGAGAGTGTGGCAGACGAGACAGACAACAAAGGGACTTGTAAGAGGATGTACAGAAAGAGGGGGAGGGTATGACACGCAGAGGGCAGCAGGGGGGATGCACGAGGAAGGTGGAGGTTGACAATGGGTAGTGGGAAGGTGGAAAAGGAAGAGGAGGATGACAGAGATGGATAGAGAGAGGGGAAGGAGGATGAGTACAGATAGTGGTGGGAGGATAAGGTAGGCAGAGGGATTGGGAGAAGAGTTGACTGAAGAAGGTATGATGAGGAGAAATGCGCAGTGTGTCTCGAACGAAGATATGATTGAATAAATGGGAAAAGGCTGGTGTTATAATACAAATGAGGTATTTATTATAGAAATAATAGTTTATGTACTATCATGTATTTTTGATGATTTGATAAATATTTGTGTCGCTGATTTGTCAAGTGTAAGGTGCGTAATACAGCTGATCTCAAGCTCTATAGTTACCATAAACAGGTTCCTTAGGAAATAAAAAAACAAAGTAGAATTTTACAACGTTTTATATTTAAATCGATCTGACACTATTTGTGAATAAAGAGTGTCATGGTGAAATGAATATGAAAACATTTTTTATACTTTACTGGTTGAATTTACTTTGAACCGAATACCCCTCTGCTACTGTCTAATAGATCTTCTTTTTTTTTTTAAAAAAAAAAAAAACATTATATATTTGCTGTTGGCTGTAGAAAATATTTAATTTAAATTTGCTGTTTCGGCCTTAGGTTGGTTTTTAAATGGTACAGCAAAATATTTTGCTTCACCACATCTTTGACTTTAAAATCCGCCAACATATATCTCTGTCCTCGTAAAAAATAGGCCTTTCCACAGTATTACCATCATTCACGTAAATCGTTACAAGTAAATTCTCTAGCACACGTTGTTAACATCATTAATGATGTTAACTTCACTTGCATAATCGCTACAAATCAAAGTTCTAGCACACTGTGATAGAGGCCTCATTTGTAACAATTTACAAGAATGACTTTAAAATTTTGAAAAGGCCTATTTTTAACGATGGAATGCGTACACATAGGACGGTAATGAAGCCTGGCATATGATGAAGCTAATTCTTTCGCAGTACCACTGGAAAATGGCCCTAAGGTCGAAATTGCAAAAATGAAATAAATAATTTATACCATCAACGACGGATATGATGACCTTTAAAAATTCTTCGTGACTGTGGATCCAAAAAATGAGAATTAAATCAAATGGAAATTAACTGCCTTGAAGCTTGGCTGTAATGAATTTCTAAATACTTTCTTTCCGTCTTCGTCTCGCATTCCTGCTAATATGAACATTTTCAGAGCGTTGATACCATTACGTTCAGTAGCCATCGCATGTGGCAGAGTAAAATAGACCATCCAGTGAAATCAGGCGCGACAGAATATGATTTATGAATGTAAAGGGAATATAAATTGTATATGTAATAATGTGGTTTTCTATACTGTAAATACAAACTATCTTCTAATTCATGACGACAACGCCAACATCAAAACAGGTTAGCAGCAACTGAAATAAACTCTGATTAACCACTGAAAGGTCTCAATAATTATTTCTAAATTGTTTATTAGAGCTGAATACCCACTAAATATGAAAATAACCAGAGTTTACATTGTAGCTTCGATAGCAGCGAGTACAGGAATTCAGATATGAGGCTCTGTATCAGAATATTGCCACAGTGAATAAGCGGTAAGTTGACAAAATATTAGATTTAATGAATAATCCAATTTGCAATAACGTGAAGTCAGGCGGCTGAATATCCATCTTTGACTCCCAGCCAGTCATGTCATACAAATTTAGATAAACATAATCAAGCTGACAAGTAACCTCACTGCCAGATACCGGAGAAACAATGAACAATTACTGAAAAACATTAAAATTACATTCACATTAAGCCAAATAGAGCGCATAATGTGGAGAAATCGAAAGGTACCTATCCTAAATTCTTAGCGAGTGTGCAGTCACGAAACGTCCCTGTAAGGACAATCATTAAGAAAGGCTTCACCATTTCATTTAGTACAAGACTCATAATTAAAGAAAATATGCACCTCTGAAATCTCCAAGTAGTTGATAGACACTACAGAAACATATACCGTCACCCCCAGATGGTTGGCTCTTGATATAGCGATGTACATCCTTTCTGCAGGCCACACATACAGGTACAATCGTCATGATGGTGTCTGCAGAACTGGGTGTGACTTGTGAGACAAGGTGGAGGATCTCCTGCGTCCTGTGACGTGGGGGAACCACTTATGTCGCGCCAGTCGCTGCTACCGTGGCTATAGACCCCGCAATATTAATCTCTGTGCTGACAGTCCTAGTGCTCCAGAAGTCGTCGCACTGTCCAAGTAGATACGTTGCGCTAATGAGGCTCAATTTGTGGCGAAGTACTTGATGTGGCTCTATGACCCTTTATGTCCGGTAAACAATGTGTCTGTCACCAGTGACGCTTGTCCCGCTGGGTCATTGAGATCCTGCATGGAATTTAACTGGCCCTTCTCAGCTCATGGATAGAATATTCGTGTCACACTCATCTCATCCCGCCCTGCAAAATATCGTCGAATGATAAAAACCCAGCCGCAATAGTCTACAATGCTGCCGCTGTCCAACTGCTAGACGTTGTGGTAGATCTTATTCTTCTTACATAGTACATGATACACTATTAAACCAACATTCAGATGCATGTCCTGAATTAGCAATCGCTCTACGTAACTTTTCTATATACACAGAGTGTGTTTGCTCTGAACGCTAATCATTTGCATATCAAAGCATGTAGTATATGTCACGCCAATCTGAGATTTACAGCGTGCCGCCGCAGAGACCGCTACACACGTGGACTGCTTTGGTCGCGCGCGTTGGCTCGGTTCGCGCCATCCAGAGATGCAGTTGTGGCGCGAGTTGAGTAACTCTACGGTGACAAATGAATGGCGTCAGCCGCCACGTTTGTATCCGCCACTAGGAGCACTGTGTCAATATTTGTTAATTACTGCTTAGAGTCGTTACTCATTTACTTTATGTTTATTCTGTGCTCTGTTTGCTGCATATTGACGAGTTACCTATAGCAACTGATTCTCTCTGTTATTTTATTTCGATTTAGTAAAATTATTCAAGCCTTTTATCAGTGTGTGACCGAGCAATTATTAGACTTAGGTAGCACTACATGGTCTAATATTCCCGTCAGTTTCAACTTTAACTGCCACCAGTTTCGGTGAGACCTTAACGTAATAATTTCGGAAGTATTTAGTAGCCCTAAATGAATTGCACGCAAGTATTACACATCTAGTTCCAAATACATTTGATATTGATCCAATGTCCTTTCAGTTCACAACTAAAAAAATGTATAGAGGAAGTATTACGCCAGATAGTGTGTAATGAACAAGAAAGATGTACAATAGTTGGCGACGTTCCGTGCACTGCTTCCTATGTGGCACGCACTACCTGAACAGAGAGAAGAGCGCTCGGAAGCAAGCAGGGCAGGTAGCCATAATGTATGAGCGCACGGCTGTGTTTCTTACGGGGAAAGAACAGTACTCGGCCGGGTTTATTACTCTTTTATCTGGGTAATTAATGCGCTGAGTCCGGCTCGCAGAGAAGTAGATCACGCGAGCGCAGCCAAGTGCTGAATAAAAGCAGAATCAGATAAAACATTAAGCCAGCAGCAGAAACCACGTGGGGCTTTCTGGCCGAGGTCACGCGCGGCTGCCTAACTGGCCCCTTCCGCTGCCTGCTGCGCGGGTTGCGTACAGCGCTTACAAGGGGGCCTCAGGTTTCGAAAAGTCCGTGTGCATGAGATAAGCGTAAATTTTGGGAATGTGAAATTGAGGTCACTGCAGGGACTTGTACCGTTCACATTCTCTGAAGCAGTACATTCAGGTTACTGAACGTTCTGAGTCGCCCAGCAGAAGCTTATCTTCGAAACTCAGGGAATTGATCACTACAGAGCAAACAGCAATGTACCTCTTATGCAGCGAGGTCAGAATGTGTTAGTGCTACAGGAAGGGAGACAATGAGACAGTTGTGTGCTTAATGTATTCATTTATGTGGGCTACGTTTTACTGAAAGTACTTCTTTCGAACATCAAGTGGGTCTAATAAAAGAAAGACAAATATGTGTTACTAACAAGGCGATAGAAATCTGACGTTATTACCATTGCAATTTAACATTAGTATAGAAGGAGCACTGGTGTAGACATAGATCTAGTGCTGAATACGGGGTAAGTGAAATGTAATAACAGACAGTTTCATAACAACACAGAGCTGTAGATAAAGGTATAAAATTCTTCTTCTTCGAGACCAAGGAAAACGAAGAACTAAAGACGAAAAACACCAGTTGTTCCACCCCCTTCTTCTTCCTAAAGTGACGCTGTGATATTAGCAAGAGACTGGAAACAGCTTTTAAGTAGAGCGTTACGTAGCGTATAAGAAATGAGTCAGAGATATATTGACGAGTCATCAGCAGCAGCGTTCTATATAAAACGGAAATAGATTATCCCTTCAATCGATTTTGTGAAAGAGAGAGAAAGCTATCTTTATTTCTTAACAGTTTTGAGTTGGAAAGGATTTGGATTAGTCATGCATTTAATTAGGCTGGTCTGACTGCATTTGATTCTCGGTAAGGTAATTACAATGAATTACCCATTGTATGGTTAGCAGTCACTGAGCGTCCGGCGTTAAAACATATTTTCGTCGATCCACACAATTATATCGATTCATTGTGACAAGAAACAGTGACAAAAATTGTGCATGGTGATTATCGATCTGCTTTTCTTTATAAGAATTTCCGTTCATCGTGCTCCCTGAAAATTATTGGATTTATGACTGATCACTTATTTACACAATTCTTGAGACACCACAGATCACAATAAAAGTACCCCCGTATAAAGAAGACGTAAATTAATTACATGAAGAACAACGAAAAAAAATGTTACTAAAACTCCGTCACACGGAATAAAACAGCTAAATTTTGGCATACATTCGCAGCATACGCATTCTGAATCGATAAAATTTCAAGATACCAGGATCTGGGGCGGTGTTAAGCATTGCAAAGAAGAGACATAAATATACATGGTCAATAAATTGATACCCCAAAAGGATGAAGTGCGTCATTGACATTAAACAGTTTCGAGACCAAGACTGTTTTCGTTTTGAAACATTAGCAAATCAATTTCAGTTTTTGTGCACCATGAGCACGCAGAAAAGTTTAAAAGAAGTAATTTGTCCTCATTTTTCGTAACCAGACGTATTTTCTCCGAAGAAGTAAATTTGATAAATTTCATGAACAGCTTTAGTCAGGTTCACACTTTAAACAATTCGGTGTAGTACTTATAACTGAATTACTTGAACTTCTTATAAAGGTTACGAACCCTTTTGAACCCATAAAATTTATCCATAAATTCACAAAAAAATGTATTCAGTAGTTGAATCTACATAGAAATCTTCAAAGAGTTGTACAATGCAATGTTCCACATTTATACACTTTTTTATTTGTATAAATATTGTACCGATTGTCAGCAGCTCTGACTTTAAACAATTATATAATATTTTGAAGAAATAAAGAATCCAGGAGTAAAGTTTTTGACATCAATGGGCTTCTTTGCTGTAGGCAGTTTCGATTGTTACATTTCAAAATGAAAAGAAGACTATCATACTTAAAAGTAGTAGCTAGTTAGAGGACACTGAAGGGAACTGGTCTGCCTTCCTATCACTGTTCTCGTTTCAGAGCTCTCTAAACGACACGTGCAGTAGGTATGTCAATAATTATGTTCTAGTTGCTTCATGAGATTATTGTAACCATAATTTCCTATGAATCTTGAACACCTCACTGGCTATGGGAGAAATGTCTTCAAGACGCCTCTGAAGTAGTTATAGAGCAAAGTGCTTGGGCAGAGATACGATCAGGCCTTCAGACAGTATCATATGCGCCAAGTAAAAGTAAACCACACCGCACAGAAGGAATAACCGATATAATTAGATGTAAATTTGTTAGATGGTTCGAGGTTTCTACTGGGATCAACTGACTGGTTTGTCTTCATAAAATGTCTGGTGGTATGGATAAGGCGTGCGAGGCCAACGAGAGGGAGAACGCTCGTGCGCAAGTGTTTCTGCACGCGCAGAAATAGTTTGCGAGTCTAATGGCTAACGAATGGACGTGCTGTGGTGAGGTTGCTGGGAACAGAGGAGCATGCGTATATGAAGAAAGGCACACGCAGAGACTTTCGCTAGTTCGGAGACAGAAGACGGCCATCTTTTGTAGAAATGGTATGTCGTTTTTGGAACATTTGAAACTTTTGGTCTTTGAAAACGAGGTGACTGGTTTCGGATTCACCCTTCGAAGTGATCTTGTTGTAGAACCACCTAGAACTGTGTTTTGGAACTGACCTTCTAAGACGAGGTGAAATATGGGCAGCGCCGGTAAGGTTGATTTGATTTGATGGTAATTAGGCACGAACTGTAACCTGCTGTATTAGTCAAGTAGGACCTGTTTCTCTGGTAGTCCGACCTGAGAAGTGTAGTAGGAGTAGTATGAAGACACGACTGGTCCATGGGATGGGTAGATGAAAAGTAATTATAAGTAAGGTTAATCTGTACGTGGTATTTTGATAAAGGTTGTCTTTCTGTTACTGCAATATCTCACACTGTACGGTAAAATAGTACGCTGGAATTTTTCTTGTTTGGGGACTGTGTGTATTGGCACACCGGAAATAATATAGAGCACTCAAGTTAATATGTTGGTAAATGTTCTTGGTAAACTGAATTTTATAAACTGTATACCCTATAAACTTCCTGGCAGATTAAAACTGTGTGCCGGACCGAGACTCTAACTCGGGACCTTTGCCTTTCGCGGGCTAGTGCTCTAGAGTGAAAATCTCATTCTGGAAACACCCTCCACGCTGTGGCTAAGCCATGTGTCCACAATGTCCTTTCTTGCAGGAGTGCTAGTTCTGCAAGGTTCGCAGGAGAGCTTCTGTAAAGTTTGGAAGATAGGGGACGAGGTACTGGCAGAAGTAAAGCCGTGAGTACCGGTCGTGAGTCGTGCTTCGGTAGCTCAGTTGGTAGAGCACTTGCCCCCGAAAGGCAAAGTCCCGAGTTCGAGTCTCGGTCGGGCACACAGTTTTAATCTGCCAGGAAGTTTCATATCAGCGCACACTCCGCTGCAGAGTGAAAATCTCATTCTGGAAACATCCCCCAGGCTGTGGCTAAGCCATGTCTCCGCAATATCCTTTCTTTCAGGATTGCTAGTTCTGCAAGGTTCGCAGGCGAGGTTCTGTAAAGTTCGGAAGGTAGGAGACGAGATACTGGCAGATGTGTTTGGGTAACTCAGATGGTAGAGCAGTTGCCCGCGAAATGCAAAGGGCCCGAGTTCGAGTCTCGGTCCGGCACACAGCTTTAATCTGCCAGTAAGTTTCATATCAGTGCACACTCCGCTGTAGAGTGAAAATCTCATTCTGTATTCCATATGGTTAACTAACTGTAAATGATCGCGTGAGAGCTTAAGCTGATAATGTTCTGCGTGAACTTTGGTTAAATAATTTGTTGTCAAGTGCTCCCGTAAATGCTTTTGGTAGACTGATTTAAGTTGTGGAAATGTAAGTAGCACACAAAACTGTTTTACCCATCCACACCAGGACACAAACCGATAATTAATATATTTAACCAAAAAGCACGAAATTTAATTCAGACCCACGATCACAAGAACACTCAACATGAGACCATAAGTAACGCAAAAATTTGATAGTTTATGGTTGCAGACACATCACTGCTTTCACGGTATTCAAATGTTCAAATGTGTGTGAAATCTTATGGGACTTAACTGCTAAGGTCATCAGACCCTAAACTAAGGCCAGAAGATGGTGTACTGAGTCATCCAAACTGACTGCCATATAACAAAAAAACATCAAAACGACGACTCCAGGTGTTTCATTTTATTACCTAGGTAATGCACTCCTTTAAAAGTATGTCAGCAATATTATTAACGACCAAGCAGAAGGTTAGTGCACCTGAATAGGAACTAGGTGCAGCAAATAGCGCTGAATGTATTGTACTCTGTTTTAAAGTCATCTTCCCGCGCACAAGTTCACTGCCATGTATTAATTTCTGAACCTTGCTCATCATGTTTCGTTCTTTCGGTTGAGTAGTGCCTATCCCATGTGACTACTTGTACACCAGTCTTCAACTCCCAAGATCCCAGTGGTTTCTCCATGCAATACACAGCTGCCCTCTTTGCCTTATACCCGAACGCTCGCTCAGTCGTTAACACAAACATCGTGCACTCAGCCACTCTCTCCCGTGAGGATGAGTGCTCAGCGTTTTCGTCAAGAGTGAAGATTACACCCTAGTAGCCAGCCGCTAACTTGCCTATTGAATGGCTGACGAAGATTCTTCCTTGCGGACCCTGTACGTCTTAAAAGCCTCAGAACTCGATGCGCACGCTTCCTGTTGCCCCATGATGAAGATGTTGCTTAGTAACCGCAGTCTACATGGCTCAGTCTCCACCACACCTTCCGCTCCACCTCCCCTATGCAAAAAAACCACCCGTGGGGTTTAAGTGTCAGAATGAGTCATAACATGGATTAGGCATACCCAGTGCATCTTATCCGGTTCTCAACCAGATGGCTAACTGCCAATGAGAACTGAAATTTTCTTATCAACCTTTCCTTGCGCAATGAAATTCTTAATAAAAGCGACATCTCGGCTATCCAGTTTGGTGGGACGTCTACCCTTGATGTATCGCACCATCTGTCTGTGATTTGTCTGGTTAAAAGTAATGTTTGTCCGATTGTCCTTGTCCTGAATGATATCAAGGGTCATCATCTCGTGGAGGAGTTTGTTCACTGGCTAAACATTCGTTAAGGCGAATTGATAGGAAAAGTAAATAGTAAAGTCATCAGGGAAGTTTTATGGGCCCCGTAACAGATCTTAACAAGATGCGTATCGTCAGTCTTCCTATTTCACCAACAGGGAACATACGCAGTGAAACGCGGAAAGGCGTCAATAACGACGAGTACATATATATAACACTTTTGAGCGGTCCTACATAATCAATAAATATCTTGTTCACCAGTCTCTCAGTATGGACAAGGAAACCCTGGCAAACTTACAGCTTCATACTGATCCACCAACCTCAGCCACGTCTTCGTTCAGCGATGGCCGTGTACGATGCTCTTAATCTTGTGGATTGCCCTATATATATCCATGTGCCCGCCAAGCAGAACTTGTGAAAACATTTGAAAACTGCCAGCACTACCTAATACAGATTTTCAACATGTTACCCTCAGGTGCAATATAATACAGCCAACCCTTCTGTAGCTAGTAACAAATCACATCTTCCCCTGATGCAAGTCCGTATTTCAGAAGGCACGATCTTGCTCTTGTATTTCTTTGAGAGCTTCTAATAAGGAGGGTACTTCGTTAAACACTGCAGAAACCCAGACCCAGAGCTCAGTATTTTCATGATTACCGGGATCGTCAATGTACTCTTCAAACATGCGGTCTAGCATCGGCCACCCGTCTGTCTGAGCTTCTTATCTGATTGATGGAGAAACTGAATGCTTAAATACGGATTGCCCACCATGTAATACAACTTCTCTTACATCATCGAGCAACGATCCAGCTTAAAGGTCTGATTATCTGTTTCAAGTATAAACTCTCGATGCTCAAGATGGAATTCGAATTTTTCTAGTGCAAAGAGGACCGCCAACGTCTCTAAATCATAGACTCGATGGGAGACAGAGGCCTGGGGGCATAGGCGACATGACGTCCGTAATCGTTTTGTTCCTGTAGCAAAAGTCGAATAAGAATGCCCGATCGATATCCGGGATAGCAAGAACGGCAAATTGTTTTAGGCTCATGTCAATGCGTCAAAAATGACTTCTTAGTTTTCAGCAACTGAAACGTGAAAATCCGGGGAGCGGGATGGGGAGGTGGTGAGTCACTGGACACAACAATACAAACAATTTTGAACGAAGAAACATTTTTATAACACGATCCAGTAGGTGGTAAGGAATAGAAGTACAATACAGGCAATTACTTAAAATAAAGAACTGAGCAGAAAATATAGTAGCATACCATTAACCCTTGTTTGTCAACCTGTTAGGCAATCCAGAAAATGACAATACAGTTCGATAAATGTATTAACGCTCAAATGCCTAATGGAAACATGTGAGATGAGGAACCTAACATTTTGGAACTATTTGGGCCAAACGACGAAAGTGATTACAGTTTTCCTGATTTGCAGTTTTGACTTGGAACTATGAAGTACAGGGCACCATGAAATTAAAATGAAAAGTTTTCAACATATATTACTTGGACGTATATTTACCCATAGATCTACAGATTAAGCTTTTTCCGTAATTTGCAATTTCATCACGACTAGGTCCGCCGCTGGTAGCTGAGTGGTCAGCTCGACGGAATGTCATACCTAACGGCCCTTGTTCAATTCCCGGCTGGGTCGGAGATTTTCTCCGCTCAGGGACTGGGTGTTTTGTTGTCATTATCATCGTCATTTCATCCCCATCGACACCCAAGTCGCCGAAGTGCACCAGGCGAACGGTCTACCCGACGGGAGACCCTAGCCACACGGCATTTCCATTTATTTATCACGACTGGAAAAACTTATCAAAATTAACCATGATTAAATTCAAACACAAACCCTTTACATAAATAGAGGAAAATCTGAATTCAAAATATTAGACGTAAAATGCAGTGTTGCAAAACACTTTTAAAGACCTCGAATAGTAAAATTCGTGAAATACTGATAGCAGAATTAGATCTTGAGAAGAGGAAACATTTCGTAACAGTTTAATAAAGGAATTACATCGTACCCGCCCACGAGTTCTTCTAGTCAATCAACAACAAAACTTTAAAGCTACCGGTTTTACGGTGGGATGGTTTAGAGTATTACAAATGGAACCGCCTAGAAGCTTACGCCGAAAGCAGACAGAAAAGACAGATAGTGTGAGTTAACAACACAAGTACCAACTTTAACAAATTGGACTAAGTAAAGTATGTACTCATCAAACTGTAATAAGACATATCATTTTACTCAGCTGGCGAGCTACATAAATCAGTGAACAAATGTAGCTAATCATCCCGTGTCTTCAGGAACATCAAACTGGCTCGTAAACATGAGTAGGACTAACTGGACATAGACAGAACACGTTATGATACATGTACAAACGACTCATGACAATGGTTTCAAGTATTGCCTGCAACATAATAAACTTCATTAACAAACTTGCCTCTCGTATGCTGGTGTATCACATAACTATGAGAGCGCATAAGAAAGGTGAAAACCAAACGAACCAGATTTTAATAGTAAAAGTTTGATGTATAAACACCAGCGATCGATAAAGCCGCCAGAGATCATAACAACTGTTCTGCAGAAGCATTAAACGCAAAAGGAGAACATAAACACAAAGCAGGAAGGTGCAATCTACGTCCTACAAGGAAATTTGCCAATACGAACTTGACGACGTCCCTATTAGGAAATGACTTCCATGCATTGGGAACTGGGTGGTTATAATTAAAGTGCAGCAACTCACAGAGATCTAGTGTGGGCTGTCATTATGGCGTGGCAGCGGAACCTGATTGGTATTCTAAAGCGTTAATACGAGATCGATTTACACCAGAAAAATAAACACTAGTTGCAGCCGGCCAGGGTGGCCGAGCGGTTCTAGGCGCTACAGTCTGGAACCGCGCGACCTATACGGTCGCAGGTTCGAATCCTGCCTCGGGCATGGATGTGTGTGATGTCCTAGGTTAGTTAGGTTTCAGTAGTTCTAAGTTCTAGGAGACTGATAACCTGAGAAGTTAAGTCCCATAGGGGTAGTACTGATGGACATTGAACAACACAACAAGACATTAAAAAAAGAAAGACACGTGCTACACACCAAACAACAGACTTACCACACTGTATAGCGATAGCGGGCGTCGTGCACTTCATAGGAGATTTAAAGACGTAAATTGAGAGCAAGTTGGAACCAGATGGACACACCCCAGATATAAACAACAACAAAATATTCGTCACATGAAGATAAGATATCAGATCAGTCGGTTAGCTTAACCTTACATATAAATACTTGCACAGCCTGACAGCTACTCACAATGCGTGGTTCCAGAAAGCGTGGTTCCAGAAAGTAGGTCAGAAAAACATTCAAACATTTAACAACTTACGCGACAGCACACTGCTGCCAGACAGCACAAGGCGCACGTAACCAAGAAGAGGGAAAGCAACAAACTTTGAGGAACAGATAGAAACCTTGAGATAATGTCAAGGCCGATGTTCATGATTAACATTTGCATGTTTTGGGAAAATAGCTGCAAATTGTGGTTAGCGCCGTATGGTCGAAACCAGATCACAGACTGACAGTAACGAACGTAAGACCAGATGATCAGGTGGTCTCTTCCTCCGTACTCTGCTGTACACAGCCAGGGAAACTGGTATAGGCATGCGTTTCCCAATACAGACATATGTAAACAGACAGAATACGGTGCTGCGGTCGGCAACGCCTATATAAAACAACAAATGTCTGTCGCAGTTGTTAGATCAGTTACTGCTGCTGCAATGACCGGTTATCAAGATTTCAGTGGATTTGAGCATGGTGTCATAGTCGGCGCCCGAGCAATGGGGCACAGCATTTCCGAGGTAGAGATGTATGGGAGATTTCCCCGTACGACCATTTCACGAGTGTGCCGTGAATATCAGGAATCCGGTAAAACATCAAATCTCCGACATCGTAGCGGCAGAATAAACGTCCTGCGAGAACGGGACCAACGATGACAGAAGAGAATCGTTCATCTGGACAGAAGTGCAAATTTATTTCAATGCTCGGCCTTCAGGGGCGAACCATTGAACGAAATATCATCTATATGGGCTTTCGGAGCCGAAGGCTCACTCCTGTACCCTTGATGACTGCACGGTACAATGATTTACACGTCACCTGGGCCCGTCAACACTAACATTGGATTGCTTATGACTGGAAACATGTTGCCTGGTCGCACTAGTCTCGTTTAAAAGTGCATCGAGTGGATGGACGTGTACGGGTATGGAGATAACCTCATGAATCCATGGACTATGAATGTCAGCAGGGGACTGTTCTACCTGGTGGGAGATCTGTAATGGTGTGGGTTGTGTGCAGTTGGAGTGTTATGGGACCCCTGATACGTCTAGATACGACTCTGACAGGTTACTAGTACGTAAGCATCCTGAGTGTTCACCTGCATCCATTCATGTCCATTGTGCATTCCGCAGGACTTGGGCAATTCCAACAGGACAGTGCAACGTCCCCAATGTCCATAATCGCTACATAGTGGCTCCAGGAACACTCTTATGAGTCTAAATACTTCCACTGGCCGCTAAACTCCTCAGACATGAACATTATTGACCGTATCTTGGATGCCTTGCAACTTGCTGTTCAGAATACTTCGTACGGATTTGTGGACAGCTCTGCAGGATTCATGGTGTCAGTACCCACCAGCACTACTTCGGACTTTACTCGAGACCATGCCACGATGTGTTGCAGCACTTTTGCGTCCTCGCGGGTGCCATACACAATTTAGGTAGTTGTATCAGTTTCTTTGGATTTTCAGTGTTTGTGTGAGACAGAAAACTGGCATATACACTGCTCGAAACGCCTCCCCTTTCGTACGTAACTGTTCTTTTTCTTAGGTGGTCTTTACTTCTGGATTGCCTTAGTTCGCACCTAATTTATTATAGCCCACTAACCGACATAAAATGCCCTAGAAAGGAAAGAGATTACTTTACTGGTCAGCTTAACCACAGACGGCTTTACAGTGTGACCAGCACTATACAAATAGGCCAAGACTTGTCGCACATGCTCTATGTGCCAAATATGTGTCACTATGCAGGGTGTTTGCTTTAGCTTCAGACAACTGAATATGTCGAAAAAGATACGTCGTATGAAAAAAATTTCTAGGTGAAATGTTATTATAAATGGGACATCGGTCCGTGCTGCAGCTGGCCACCTCATCAGCACCCCTCCTGTGTTGGCGGGAACGCCAAACCCCCTATTTTTTACTGCATATTCGGATTCTACACGAAAAAACACATACGGTTTACTCAAACCACTGTCTCCCATTCGTGGCTCATGACACGGTACTCAAGAAATATGAGTTGTGCCTGTTTTTAAAATTAACAACCGACGCATGTGATTCTACATTTCGTTTACGATGGTTGGTACTGCTGACGAAACGTTACTTCAATGTTGCTAATGTGACTGAACAGTACAAATAGTGCAGCTAGACATTGACATTTCTAGCAAATAAGCTATTTTTATGGTAACGTAGTTTTCTGTTCCCTATGTGGTTGGTTGTGGTGAGCCCCGAATCCGTCGCAGTGCTTGATTTCGATGGCCGCGCTCGAAGCCCGCCCTCAGTGCATGTTTCCATGCAGACACCGTAACTGATGCTTTGGCTGCTACGTTGCTACCAACGTAATACAAACCACAACTACTGAATGAAAATGAAACATGCATGAAGTGACAGTGACTGGCAGACCTGCCACTGATACTTACCGAAATCAAGCATCCCATTGTTGAGAGGGAAAGGGACTCACATAAATCTAGTATCCTAATCATGCGAGACTCACTGATATCAGGCATACTGACTGGAACAGAAAACTATTACACCCACGTAGTTGTTCTTGGATTACGCTGAACGTAGTTTCTAACCAGAAATTTAATCGGGTAACCAAATAGTACTATATAATGGAACTTGCAAATCTGAAGTAATTTTCCAACATTGATATCAACCATTAGAATACAATGGGTTCCATTTATACCAGAAATGAGACATAAAATAAGATGCATCTCCTGCTGATTGCAAGAACAGGGACACGTAATATCTGTCGATCACAGCACCATCTGCTACTAATGAACAATGGTTTGCGTAAACTATTCGTATTTTTGGGCGTAGGATCCCATTATGCAATATAAATGGGGGTTACAATTTTAGAATAGAAACCTCGCGCCTCCCACGCTGGAGGGTTGGTTAGGAATTGGTCAACTGAAGCACAGGCTGTTGTCCTCTTTACTAATCTTACCTTTTCACCTAGAATTTTTTTCTTACGATACTTTTCCTCTAGTTAAAACAAACACCCTGTGGATGACGACATACTTCGAATAATCATAAAAGATTGAAACCTTAAATCTCCCAATACAGAATCAGGAGACTTGAAAATACAGTGGCTCTTAGAAGATAAACCAAACGGAATCTGATTATCTCATATAAATTCCAGTCAGTGTAAAAAGTGGTAACATCTCTCGAATCCTCAGCCAACTGAGTTTGGTAATAAGCTTGGTTGCAATCTAGAATGGTAAAAAACTTCACCCCCCTCAACTCGGTGAAGCAATTATGTAGATCGCACAAGGGATCTGATTCTAAAAGCACTTTCTGATTTAGAGCCCTATAATTGAAAAATGGTTTATACCTGGTGTGATTAACCTTGTGAACATGGAATATCAGCGAAACATAAGGAGTGGTCAGTGTTCCAATCTGATGCGAGGGGAATAGTTTGCTGATGTATTATGCCAGATATAGTAAGGGGTATTTGCGAAGAATGAAACCGAGTTAATTGGGGTTCATGGTAGTTAACCACAGGTGTTTAATCCTATATTGGGAGATTCCCCGACACTCTTTGAGGGTACTGATAAGCATTGGGAAGAGGGCCGAAGGTGAGGTGGTGCAGCTTTATACATTCAAGAGTGAGGTAGTGTATTATTGTACTAGGGACAGCTGCTGCCCTGAGATACTTGTTCTGGCAGAGTTGTTTCCCATCTTATTTGCTCATTACCGTCAGTTGAAAGTGAGTGAAGAACACTAGTGCGAATCTGGAAACAAGTATGCCCTACTGTGTTTTCTAGGTTTTCTTGGTTCTTTCCTACTTGTACTGCGACAGTGTAACCAATGAAATACTGGCTGAGGCAGGTATTTGGCACCCTTAGTCCTGGATAGACGTTGGTATCTGATAACGTGTGTAGATCCACGTAAGTAGCCATTCCGATTTTAAGCTGGAAGCTTGACACTCTACTGCTGCATCCATCGATTGTGGACAGGGACAACCGTAATATGAGTGACCATTTAGATTCTAACCGATGTGATGAATCCCTGGAATGGTTGAAGTGTGTTCAACACACAAGGACATCCGAGCTGCATTGATGTAGATTGATGTAGACATTTAGGACGAACGTTTTCGCTATCCAGTCTGACGATTGATGGGCTGCTGCAGAGCAGATTATCTCAAAATGAAATAAGGGAAAAGCACATACAAGTGTCTTAGCAGCCTCTTGCAACTGGACGAGGTGCCTGAAAGTATTCAGAGTGGGAGGCCAAGTACACCTGCATGATTTTGAGGAAATGAGCAAGGCCTACACGAAGTTGGTGGGTTAAGCGTTTGCTGTGCATTCGAGGGCCTATCAGGTGATGAAGTTTGTACTCCGGTCATGGTTTTATTAAGGGCTTTAGCTACGGCGAAGGAGTGGAGGGTACATACTTCCCAAATTAAAACAGCGTGTAACCAGACTGATGTATACGTTCGTTTTCATGCCATGATTGTATGTCGTTGTTTCCGCTCTGTACGAATGAAAGATTGCTTATTCATATTTGTTCTTGCCAGCATGCTTTGGTGTGTGGAGTGGGTAGTGAAGTGCTTCAGCGGAGGAGATGACGTCATGTGTAGCGGCACCTGTGTCTTTCGCGCCACAGGCAGGGCATGCTGGATTTGGTTCCATGGCATGACACCCGTGAGGTCGCCAGCGGTACGTGGATTATGCTGTGAGGGCCGCGAGCGTCACCTGCGGTGGGCGACTAGAGGTGCGGCAGATCGAGTTGGAGTAGGAATTCGTCTGCGATGGAGAACACATCCTGGAGGAAACTCAACAGTGCCACCTAGAGTCGGAGTAGATATCACGGCTTCAGAAAGGTAGTAGGGTTGCAGGCTGTCTACTGTGGATGGGGCCTGCTGTTAACGTGAGGCGTCGTTTGGGTGGACAAGCAGAGAGTGTTGGCCTGCAAACATTCAGAGGATACGGCAGCTGGGAACCTAGTAGTGTTTTCGGAGAGAGATTACCGGTACAATGATTTCGGAGGCTGTGGTGAAGAGTGACTGGAGATATTTTATTGTGCTGGCCTTCTGAGTGGGATGTATATATTGCCAACGATTCAAACTGATTAAAGATGACGGAGCCACTACTGATCCCGTATTTTCAGGAACAGTGCCTTTTTGAGGAACAGTGTCTTGTAAAATTATATATTATTTGGTGGAACATGGCAAGGCCGTATGGAGTCTCATAGTTGCAAAGCAGTGAATTATCTGAGGAATTCTACTTATGATAGCCTTGTGATGACTCATGATGCCTTTGTATGCTCCTAGATGATTGTTAAAAGCCATCCGTAAGTCAAGGTCGCAAAAAATATTTTTTATTCAAGGCTACCGGTTTCAACAGTTTTAGCTGTCATCTTCAGGTATTAAACATTTTTATTTAGTAAAATACGTTCATTTCACGCTGAACCTCATGCACAAGATGTCAAGTGGATAAAACTTAGCACATTATAAACAATTAACAATTTGCGTATGAGGTTAAGCGTAAAATGAACGTGCTTTAGTACAAAGAAAATGTTTAAGACCGGAAGATGACGGTTAAGTTTGTAGAAACAGGTTATTATGAATGATATTTTGAATGATTTTTAACAATTAAAATAGATCCCCCTTAAGTACTCTCATAATTAGAAAATTCAATCTTTGATAACTGTGTGCATTTGGTTACTGTTGTGGCCGACCGGTTCTAGGCGCTACAGTCTGGAACCGCGCTACCGCTACGGTCGTAGGTTTCGAATCCTGCCTCGGGCAAGGACGTGTGTGATGTCCTTAGGTTAGTTAGGTTTAAGTAGTTCTAAGTTCAAGGGGCTGATGACCTGAGAAGTTAAGTCCCATAGTGCTCAGAGCCATTTGAACCATTTTTGGTTACTGTGACACTATAAATTGTGAATTTACAATGATATGACAACCCTTAGCTGCTTACAGGAGTTGACATACGTCAACGGGGACGGATGAAAATGTGTGTGCCGCCCGGGACTCGAACCCGGGATCTCCTTCTTACATGGCAAACGCTCTATCTATTTGAGCCACCGAGGACACAGATGATAGAGCGACTGGCACGCCTCCCGCGATACCCACATTCTCAACGTATTGTCCCGCACTACATTCGCAGTGCCCCCGTTCATTATACTCATTATTCGCGGCGCGTTGCCGATTCCCGTAAGAGTTCGGGCACTTGTTGTGCATCCGCACAGAAGAAGAAGAAGATGGTCAAGTGGCAGGTGTGCCTTAACTGTATATATACTAAGATGGTATCTGTTCTTTCGGACATGTCCGAAACAACAGGTACCATCTTAGTATACTATAAATTGTGTACGTTGCCGGCGTAGCCTGTGCATGTTTGTTCAGTGTTTTGCTCGTACTGAGGTGTCCCTGTGCTACCTTGTTGACTACTCTTTCTTGTTGTTACCCTTTTGTAAGGTTAATCTGAATGGCTCGAAGTACTTATATTGGATGTATGTATTAGGTCAAGATTTTCTGATTGCCTGTAAAATTCTCCCCCTTAAGACTTATTTTTACTATGGAGCTAGAGCTTATTCACCTGAATTTTTATATTATTATATCATTTGTCGAGTCATTAGAGAAATTGAGCGCCAACTCTAGTTTTGTTCTGTCTTGGCCTTGCGCTCTGCTAGTTGTATGGTTCCTACCGTTAATAAAATTAATTTACAGTTGCTTAAGAGTGCATACATGTACGAACACATCTCCGAGCTAAACTCCGCTTCTACCAAATAGCTTGGTTTGCAATATCCAGTTCAAGACAAGAAGACGTGCGTTTGTTAGGGTGTCTATTGTTTTCTTCAGTCCGAAAGACCTACCCTACAACACGTGCACGTTGGGGTTCTTACATCATTAAAATGTTAATGTCGTTCACACTTTTATGACAGGAAAATTAGAGATAAGTCTAGTTTTTAGATCCTTGGAACACCAGCAACTGAATAATAGTAGCAATAAATTTTATGTACTGTAGTATTAAAGAAAAAAAGTACTGTTGCCCATTCAGCCTGCGCATCAACTTTGGCATTGTCTTCGTGCGAGACAAATTTCGGCCTACTACGCCGCTGCCAGGCTTCTTTGTAACAGTTCTCTTCATTGTACGCATACAGAGAGTGACACAAAGGGCATAGCTCTCGCCTTGGCTCTGTTACAGCGGGACGGGTCCCCGAATCTGCTGCGAGAAGTTAAATGGCGCGGAATAAATGCGAAAGGAGGCCGAAACTTTGCAGGCTTCTGCGCCATCCAAACAAGCTGCGCGGACACAGGCGGCTGCGCGGCAGGCGGGTCGCTCTGTCTCCCGTCCTTCGCTACTTGCTTTCCCGCTGTCAGAAGTTTACAAAACTCCCTGAATTCCTATTACGAACATCGCCCAGTTAAGCTGAAATGAAACTCAAATTACGTCACTGATCACTACCATAGTGTTATTAACAGCTGTTCATCAACGACCAAGTGTTTTCTCCTGCTACACACATTATATTCTGGGGAAAGGTCAAATAACAAGGCCACGTAGTCGGAGTTGCGGGATGGGTGGGCAGAACTCTTCCGCCGCAGCTACTCGTACATGACGCCGCACCTTGCAGTAAAATCGACACAATCCCAGAAGACATCGCACGCTCCTTACTTTGTGTAACCTTTCGAATTCTTAATACAATAATAGAAAAGACCAGTTTCTGACTGTTATTTTTTCAATTACAGCCACAGCACGACACAACACAACACCTCTAATTCACTTGATGTCAAAAGAACGAGTAATTTCAACACGATATTAAAGTATTCAGACTGCAAATATTTTCGCCCGCATCTCGTGGTCGTGCGGTAGCGTTCTCGCTTCCCACGCCCGGGTTCCCGGGTTCGACTCCCGGCGGGGTCAGGGATTTTCTCTGCCTCGTGATGGCTGGGTGTTGTGTGCTGTCCTTAGGTTAGTTAGGTTTAAGTAGTTCTAAGTTCTAGGGGACTGATGACCATAGATGTTAAGTCCCATAGTGCTCAGAGCCATTTGAACCATTTTTTGCAAATATTTTAAAACATATATGCCTATGCACTGTTGGCCATTAAAATTGAAGCACTAGGAAGTAAACCAAATAACGATATATTAGTTGGTGAGCATATCTAGCCTATTAGGGAGATACATGAATCAATTTGTAGGTGATTTTGGAGTGTACAAGGTGCAAAACTACTCATAGCTGCAATGTCTGGCCGGAAGAAAGGAAGTAATAAGCCTAAGATTTGAGTCGAAATCATGAATGACAATTACAGATACACTATATGATCAAAAGTATCCGGACGCCCTCATATTAGGTGCATTGTGCTATCACCTACTGCCAGGTGCTCCATATCAGTGATATCAGTAATAATTAGACATCGTGAGAGAGCAGACTTCGAGCGTGGTCAGGTAACTGGGTGTCACTTGTGTCATACGTGTGCACACGAGATTTCCACACTCCTAAACATCGCTAGGTCCATTATTTCTGATGTGATAGTGAAGTGGAAACGTGAAGGTACTCGTACAGCACCAAATCATATAGGGGGACCTCGTCTGTTGACTGGCAGCAGACAGTTGAAAAGGGTCGTAATGTGTAATAGGCAGACATCTGTCCAGACCATCACAGAGTAATGCCGAACTGCATCGGGATCCACTGACAGCTGGGTGGGAGATGAGAAAACTTAGATTTCATGGTCGCGTGGCTGCTCATAAGCCACACATTGCTCCGGTAAATGCCAAACGACGACTCGCTTGGTGTAAGGATAGTAAACATTAGACGAACAAACAGTGGAAATGCGTTGTGTGGATTGACGAATTGTGGTACATAATTTGGCGATCCGATGGCAGGGTGTGGGTATGGCGAATGCCCGGTGAACCCCATCTGCCAGAGTGTGTAGAGCCAACAGTAAAATTCTGGGGCAGTGCTGTTATGGTTTAGTCGTGTTTTTGATGGAGGGAGCTTGCACTCCTTGTTGTTTTGCGTGGCACTATCACAGCACTGGCGTACATTGATGTTTTAAGCACCTTCTTGCTTTCCACTGTTGAAGAGCAATTCCAGGATAGCGATTGCATCTTTCGACACGATTACCTGTTCATTATGCACGACCTGTGGCGGAGTGGTTACACGGCAATAACATCCATGTAATGGCCTGGCTTGCTCAGAATCCTAGCCTGAATACAATAGAAGACCTTTGGGATGTTTTGGATTCTCGAATTCGTGCCAAGCCTCAACTACTGACATCGATACCTCTCCTCAGTGCAGCACTCCGTGAGGAATGGTCTGTCATTCCCCAAGAAACCTTCCAGCATCTGATTGAACGTATACCTACGAGAGTGGAATCTGTCATCAAGGCTAAGGGTGGGCCAACACCATACTGAATTCTGCATTACCGATGGATGGCGCCACGAACTTGTAAGTCATTTCCAGCCAGGGGTCTGGATACTTTTGATCACGTAGTCTATGTCATACTGTCAATATTAGTGGCTGGTGGTTGGTGATATACCAGTCTCTCAGTAAACAATGAGCATATTATGTTTTCAAATGACAGAGATGTGGAAAACGTGCTTATCAAGACAACAGTTGAACACCCTCCGTGTTGAGGTATGTAAGTGTTGTTGAAACTTAACGACAGGAGACCTCGAAGACGGTATGGTATAGCGGCCGGTGTCAACACATCACATCTGTAATGTCTGCTGCTCAAGTAACCAACTGTACGAATTTACCAACGCCAACCTCCACCACCAACCTCGGTCTTTGATCCACAACATAATAAAGAATTCAATGTTGTTGTTGTTTTGGTATTTAGTCTGAAGTGTGGTTCGATGCAGCTCTCCATTCTACTATGTCCTGTGCAATCCTCTTCAACTCCACATAACTACTGTAACGTACCTCACTGTATTCATCCACTGGTGTTCCTCTACGATTTTTACCCCCTACTAAATTGGTGACACCTTGATGTGTCAGAAAGTGTCCTATCAACCGATGCCTCCTTCTAATCAGGTTGTACATCAAATTTATTTTCTCCCGAATTTGTCTCCGATGTATCTACTTCGAGCTTCCTCAGAAAGAAACAGGGTTTATGTGTAATGATGAAGCAGTAATCTGTCTGCGCAGTCGAGGATACTGCTCGAGGGGTGACATTTTAAATAAAATATGCCTCGATTGGACAAACAGGACGTTGAGCTGGGCCCTCCACTGTACTGTACCTCTGTCTCCTGAAATCGGGAGTAATGGGGTGTATTAGAAGCGAAAAGCGAAAATCTGACAAACAAATTGAAATCCTTTTGTAGCTGCATAATGTCTTAGAATCTCTTTAAGCACTCATGAAGAAATATTTCAGTTACGGAAAAGTATTAAGTCATGTCCGATCCACAAATGACTGCCTTGAGTATTAGGAAATAATTCATGTCATGAACGTGAAGCTGATTTCTCCACAAGAGTAATTCCTGTTTGACCGCATCAATCTTGTTCACCACACATGTTAACAAATGATTCTCCTCTCGCATACTTTGTGATGTCAACAATGAAAGGTTTTGTCAGCACTTCACTTACCTTAAACTCAATTTTGTTCTCCCTAATGGCCACCTTTAGTTCAGACGGCATTCACTGCCGTTTATCAGAAAACAAGCATACAATGTCGCCTTCGTAGTTGCTACTGTAAAGGCGTTTCAATAAATGTTTTACACCTCGTAACAGTGTGATGACATATTAAGCCCTTTGCTTCGGCTTTAAACGATCCGGAAAGTAAGACAGTTCCCATTCGGCATTGAACGAGTAGTTTATCCACTTTTTCGTTCGTGGACAAGTCCATAGACGTCATAGCACTGCTAATGCAGAGGGTAAATGTAATGTAACGCAAGTTGTACTGTCAGTATACTGTTTGGCACCTGCTCAGGCGGCCCGCTGCAGCCCTCATTGTCCTCTTCCTCTTCGCCCCTCAGCCCAACTTCCCACTGTGTTTGGAACACTAAGCAGGAGTGCGGCCGAGGCACTCCCGCTCCTGGAGTACCGTCTGGTCAGGCCTGTATTAGATGTAGTAGTAAGAATCATACCAGGCAATAATTTCCACTTGTATAGGAGGCACGTTCAGTGGGATATAGTTTGTTTTAACAGCACAATTGAAAAGAGGCTGGTTCTACTCCAAGGATAATAAAATTATTGTCAAATATAGAATAGAAAGGGTCTTCGTTACACTATATAACTTTCTGAAAGCAAAATAATTCGTGTTCTATTATGGCTGTGAAGAGCATTTGTCATGTTAGTCCAACTGCAGACACCAACACTTTGATGTTGGCAAGTTGTATGTTGTAACAATGGCCTTTTTATATTTTACGTCTGGCTATGTGATCGTGATGTAGAACGAGTCTCATTTTTATTGTGCTGTTACCAGTTTCTTATACAAGTGGAAGTTGCTCCACGGTATGGCTTTTGTTGGTGTGCTACGGTCGCAGGTTCGAATCCTGCCTCGGGCATGAATGTGTGTGATGTCCTTAGGTTAGTTAGGTTTAAGTAGTTCTACGTTCTAGGGGACTGATGACCTAAGATGTTAAGTCCCATAGTGCTCAGAGCCATTTGAACCATTTTTTGTTGTTGGTGTATCTAGTTTTGTTCAACCCGCATCTCATATGGGGAAGTGTAGTTCATCCTCTTGTTGAAACTTACAGGCAGATTAAAACTGTGTGCCAGACCAAGACTCCAACGCGGGACGTTTGCCTTTCACTGGCAAATGCTCTACCATCTGAGCTACCCAAGCACGACTCACAACCCATCCTCACAGCTTTAATTCCACCAGTACCTCGTTTACTACCTCCTAGGTTCGCAGTAGAGCTGCTTTGAAGTTTGGAAGGTAGGAGACCTGGTACTGGCGGAATTAAAGCTGTGAGGAGGGGTCCTGAGTTGTGATTGGGTAGCTCAGATGGTAAAGCACTTTCCTGCGAAGGGCAATGGTCCCGAAAACTCTCGGTCTGTCACACAGTTTTAATCTTCCAGGAAGTTTCATACCAGCGCACACTCCACTGCAGAGTGAAAATTTCGGCTAGATACCCTCACGTTTGTTGTTACTGGTACTAACAAATGTGTTAGTTCATTTTCCTCTTACAAAATCGCAGATTGCTGCATGACATGGTTATTACTAGTGCCCTCTTTTTGTTCAAGTGGCATCTGTGACGAACGTGATCTGAGTACAATTACATTGGCAACTGCTACTAGTCTAACCATCACATTGTAACTGTACACGTTACAAGCAGTTACAATATTATGAAAATTATGTTTTAACAAATAACGTAAGATCGCTTTGTCGCCACCTGACAATGTGAGGTATTACTAACATGAGGAGGCCACGAGCTGGGATCAGAGATATACTTCAAACTTGGTACACCTTTAATAGGCCATTAAAATGACATAATGAGCAAGTGCTAAGGTGCACTATTCTGGCAATTCCGACACAGAAATAATTCGAAAGCCAAGAACGCTTAAATATTCTTCACTGGATAACTGGTTTAACACACTAAAGGTGCCATCATCGAATCTGCGAAGATATAACAAGACAGTTTTGAGGGAGGGCTTACATGACTTACACTACATACATTACTATTAGTGCAGTATCACATATCTCTTGTAGACTAACATTTACCTACATTCAGGTATGTGATACTGCACTAATAGTAATGTATATAGTGTAACTCATGTATGCTCTCCGTCAAACCTGTCCTGTTATATCTTAACAGATCCGATGATGGCCCCTTTAGCGTGTTGAAACCGGCTATCAAGTAAACAGTATTTAAGCGTTCATGGCATTTGAATTATTTCTGCAACAGAGTGTTTGCAGCACTACACACTATGTGTTCACAGCAAAATTCCGAGAAAATCGCAAGAAAAATTTTAAGTTCTACTATGTAACTGATGTATCGGTGCGTAGGTGCTTGCCATTACAGTTCCTGGTGGTGAAGTAGTTAGCGTTCGAGCTTCGCAAAACAAGCGTGTATGAGGCGACGGTTCGACTTTCACCCGAACCTTTATTTTCATATCATAAGTGTAAATTTTGTGATATTCAATAAAATTTCAGGTACACTGTTTGTTCTTTCTACATTAAAAACGTCTCACAGCTATGCCTATGTGTCTGCAGCTCGAAGCGTCAAAGTGCAAGGTAGTTGCCGGCCGAAGTGGCCGAGCGGTTAAAGGCGCTACAGTCTGGAACCGCACGACCGCTACGGTCGCAGGTTTGAATCATGCCTCGGGCATGGATGTGTGTGATGTCCTTAGGTTGGTTAGGTTTAAGTAGTTCTAAGTTCTAGGGGACTTATGACCACAGCAGTTGAGTCCCATAGTGCTCAGAGCCATTTGAACCATTTTTGAACCAAGGTAGTTCCGGGTAGAGCCTACCTTACCTGATTATCTGTATAACGGATGTCGAAGATCACGACAGGCATACATTTTCAGGAAAACACTATGCGTTTTTCACATACTAGTCAATAGTTACAAATATGTTTGTTCTAATAAGTAAATTTAATTAAAAATTGTAAGTAGTCAAACAACATGAAATTCACTAACCCTTCGTGCAACTACACGTGCTTTTCAAAATTTACGAGGGTCACTCAAAAAGAAATGCACACTATTTTTGTAAAAATACAGTTTTCACTCTCCATGTGTGAAAGTTTTACACTGTGTAGATACATCCTTCCCGCTTGTTTTCAAACTTAGTTCAACCATTTCCCGTGAGTGGCGCCGTCACAGTATGTCTTCGAGATGGCTGCTACACTTAACGTTCGTCAGAAGCAACGTGCTCTCATAGAATTCCTGTGCTGTCAAAACGAGACAGTGGAAAACATCCACAAGAGGTTGAAAAAGATGTACGGAGATGCTGCTGTCGATCGCAGTACAGTTAGTTGGCGGGTAAGCAGGTTACGTGATGAAAGCGGGCACAGCAGTATTGAGGATTGTCCTCGCAGCGGCAGGCCTCGTACTGCACGCACTCCAATTTGCAGAGAGTTAACGAATTGGTGACAGCTTACAGACGCATCACAGTGAACGAATTGTCACGCTACGTTGGGACAGGGGAAGGAAGTGTTTGCAGAAAACTGAAAGTGTTGGCATTAAAAAAGGTTTGTTCCAGGTGGGTTCCCAGGATGTTGACAGTGGCTCTCAAAGATATAAGGAAAACGGTATGCAGCGAACTTTTGGAACAGTACGAGAATGGTGGAGATGAATTTCTTGTAAGAATTGTGACAGGTGATGAAACATGGCTCCATCATTTTTCATCAGAGACGAAGAGGCAATCAATGGAATGGCATCATGCAAGTTCACCCAAGATAAAAAAAAGAACTCAAAACCATATCTTGTGCTGGAAAAGTTATGGCTACGGAGTTTTTCGGTTCCGAAGGACTCTTGCTTGTGGACATCATGCCAAGTGGAGCCAACCATAAATTCTGATGCATGTGTGACGACACTGAAGAAAATTAAAGCTCGACAGAGTCGTGTTCGACCAGATCGGCAAAAGCAGGATGTTTTGCTGTTGCACGACAATGCACGGCCACATGTCAGTCAAAAAACCATGGTAGCGATCACAAAACTCGGATGGACAACACTGAAACACCCGCCTTACAGGCCTTACAGTCCTGACCAGGATGCATGTGACTATCATCCCTTAGGGAAACTGAAAGACTCTCTTCGTGGAACAAGGTTTGAAGATGATGACTCCCTTGTGCACGCTGCCAAACAGTGGCTCCAACAGGTTGGTCCAGAATTTTACCGTGCGGGTACACAGGCGCTGGTTCCAAGATGGCGTAAGGCGATTGAGAGGGATGGAAGTTATGTGAAGAAATGAAAATATTATTCCTAAAATATGTGTCTACACACTGAAAAACTTTCAAACATATAGAATAAAAGATGGATTTAAAAAAAATAGTTTGCATTTTTTTGGAGTGACCCTCGTGTATTACCTCTGAAATGTCTTATAAATTAAATAATGTGACTAGTGACGAAAAACTATTGATTAAAAAATAAGTTTGAATGGGAGTTAAACCATCGCTTCATACATTGTTCGTCTTACGTAGCTCGTACGCCAACCTCTACACCGCCGTGAACTGCATCGTCCGACACTTATGCACAGATACATCAATTACATAATAGACCCCTAAAAATACTCTTGCTATTTTCTCTGAATTGACAGAATAGTGCACCTCACTACTTGCGCATTATGTGGTTTTAATGGCCTACGAAAGGTGTGCAAAATTTGAAGTAAATCTGTGATCCCAACATCATAGCCCCTTCCCTTGCAAGTAATGAGTAAGTGAACTAAAAGTTAACATACACAGGTGGTTCATTGATAATGACCGGGTCTAATATCTCACTAAATAAGCCTCAAACGAAAAAACTACAAAGAACGAAACTCATCTAGGTTGAAGGGGGAAATCAGATGAAGCTATGGTTGGCCCGCTAGATGGCGCTGCCATAGGTAAAACGGATATCAACTCCGTTTTTTAAAATAGGAACCCCTGTTTTTTATTACACATTCGTGTAGTACGTAAAGAAATATGAATGTTTTAGTTGGATCATTTTTGTCGCTTTGAGATAGATGGCGCTGTAATAGTCACAAACGTGTCAAGTAACATTCCGCCAGTGCGGATCGAATTTGCTTCGTGATACATTACCCGTCTTAAAATGGACCGTTTACTAATTGCGGAAAAGGTGGATATCGTGTTGATGTATATCTATTGTGATGAAAATGCGTGTGCTATGTATGCTGCTCGGTATCCTGGACGACATTATCCATGTGTCCGGACCGTTCGCCGGATAAATACGTTATTTAAGGAAGCAGGAAGTCTTCAGCCACATGTGAAACGTCAACCACGACCTGCAACAAATGATGATGCCCAAGTAGGTGTTTTAGCTGCTGCCGCGGCTAATCCGTACATCATTAGCACACGTACTGGGCGAGAATCGGGAATCTCAAAAACGTCGGTGTTGAGAATGCTACATCAACATCAATTGCACCCGTACCATGCACCAGGTATTGAATGGCGACGACTTTGAAAGTCGTGTACAGTTCTGCCACTAGGCACAAGAAGAATTACAGGACGATGACAGATTTTTGCACGTGTTCTATTTAGGGACGAAGCGTCATTCACCAAAAGCGGTGACGTAAACGGGCATAATAAGCACTATTGGGCAACGAAAAATCCACGATGGTTGCGACAAGTGGAACACCAGCGACCTTGGCGGGTTAATGTATGGTGCGGCATTATGGGAAGAAGGATAATTGGCCCCCATTTTATCGATGGCAATGTAAATGGTACAGTCTATGCTGATTTCCTGCGTAATGTTCTACCGATGTTACTACAAGATGTTTCACTACATGACAGAATGGCTATGTACTTCGAACATGAGGGATGTGCAGCACATAGCTCGCTTGCGGTTGAGGCGGTATTGAATAGCATATTTCATGACATGTTGATTGTTCGTCGAAGCACCATACCATGTCCCGCACGTTCACCGGATCTGACGCCCTCTGATTTCTTTCTGTGGGGAAAGTTGAAGGATATTTGCCATCGTGATCCATCGACAATGCCTGACAACATACGTCAGCGCATTGTCAACGCATATGCGAACATTACGGAAGGCGAACTATTCGCCGTTGAGAGGAATGTCGTTGCACCTATTGACAAATCCATTGAGGTCGACGGACATTTATTTTAAGCATTTTATTGCATTAAAGAGGTATTTACAGGTAATCACGCTGTAACAGCATGCGTTCTCAGAAGTGATAATTTCACAAAGGTACATGTACCACATTGGAACAACCGAAATAATATGTTCAAACGTACCTACGTTCTGTATTTTCATTTAAAAAACCTACCTGTTACCAACTGTTCGTCTAAAATTGTGAGCCATATGTTTGTGACTATTACAGCGTCATCTATCAGAAAGCGAAAAAAGTGGTCCATATTTCTTTACGTGCAGCATGAACATTTAATAAAAGGCGGGGGTTCCTATTTCAAAATGGTTCAAATGGCTCTGGGCACTATGGGACTTAACATCTGTGGTCGTCAGTCCCCTAGAACTTAGAACTACTTAAACCTAACAAACCTAAGGACATCACACACATCCATGCCCGGGGCAGGATTCGAACCTGCGACCGTAGCAGTCGCGCTGTTCCGGACTGAGCGCCTAGAACCGCTAGACCACCGCGGCCGGCGCTATTTCAAAAGGCGCAGTTGATATCCGTTTGACCTATGGCAGCGCCTTTTAGCGGACCAACCATAGCGCCATCTGGTTTCCCACTTCAAGCTAGACGAGTTTCGTTCTTTGTAGTTTTTTCGTTGGACACTTATTTCGTGATGTAATTGGCCCAGTCACGATCAATGGACCACCCTGCATATTCGTATGATATATTATCCTCCATGATACTGTATATAAGTAGATGTAGATGAAGAATGAAAAATATTGTCATCATAGTGAAAAGAGATGGAGCACTGCGACGGACCACTCGGATAACCACTTAGCCAGGGGTGATTAAGCACTCAGCTGTCGAGGTAAATTAAGAGAAGTGAGCAGCCATGGGAGTGGTGTGAGCCGCGCAGCAGGCAGTGGAGGCAGTACAGGCAGTGAGCACGCCAGGGCACGGTGTGTCCCGCAGTAGGCCGCTACCCGCTATTCGCTGCTCGCCTCTCGCTCCTCGCCAGCGAGCGGCGCCCGGCACACGCCGCTACGGGGCGGCCGCCCCCAGCGTGCAGGCGACCCTGATTTATGGTCCGAGCTCCACCATTAACGCATGCAAAGTAGCTTCCCGAGGGCGGCGCTAAATCAGCTTTGTCGAGGCGAGCCCTTTCGTTGGCCGCGCGCTGATGTACTAACCGCGACTATCCTGCCGGACGACTCCGAAACCTGGCATTAACTCATCTCCGGCAGCCACGAATTTAGACGTCGTAATTCGTTCCGCGAGAGACTCTGAACGACTCAATAAACTGGCGACGGTGTAGTCTTTCTGCTGTTGGCGAAGGAGGCTTCCATCAATGTGTGAGTCCTTGTGGCACACAAATACGAGGGCTGGAATTTAAACAGTGGCAACTGTTTATTCACAACCGATACAAAAGAGTTCCATGTCTGCACCTGTTACTGTCGTTCAAAATAGTCACCAGCGGTGTGTAGTACCCGTTGCCAGCGATGTGGCAGGCGTAGTATACCGTTAGCAGAGCCTGTTCTGTTGATGGTGCACTGCTCAGGTACACTGCCTCTGCCTGCTACCCATTGGGATTTATGATGTTTAACGTTTTAGCCATCAACTTAAGCCGGTTCTGGCAATACGAAAGCCATCCGAATCTTGGGAGACCATGTATTTTTAAGGAACCAATGTTAAATTAGTTACTTAATTGCACGCTCGTCTTTATGGTTAATTGCCTTATTTTTTCCATTATAATACCTTATAATTCACATAATGCTCGTATTTTCCATAGATGTGTACTCCTGATGCTACGATTAAATCATCACGATACAGTTCCCCGCAGTCGTTCAATGAACAAAGTAAGAGCATATGGACTATCGAACCAATTGTGTGATTGGATTGAAGAGTTCCTCTCAATGGAGAGATGTCTTCCGAAGTAAGATTGATATCAGGTGTGCCGCAGGGGAGTGTCGCATGACCGTTGCTGTTCACAATATACATAAATGACCTTGTGGATGACATCGGAAGTTCACTGAGGCTCTTTGCGAATGATGCTGTGGTATATCGAGAGGTTGTAACAATGGAAAATTCGTGAAATCTTCTCGGGTGATCAGCCGAGTAAAGGCGTCGTCTTCTCGCAACGTTTCGAAGGGTTTCGTACCCATCATCTTCAAGCGAAGTGTCGAGATGCTGCTGCTGCTTTCATCTAATACTTTCCCCTCTTTGGGGAAGTGTGGGGGGGGGGGGGGAGTCTGTAGCCGTTTGGCTTTTACTCCCCTGTGAACATGTGTGTGTGATTTTTCTATATATTTTTGGTGTCTGTGATTTGTGATGAATTGTTGTGAGTGTGTCTGGGACTTGCCTGAGGTAGGCGAGATGTTTTGTGATATATGGGAAGGAACTGGATTTGGGATTGGGTATTGGGTATTGGGATTTTCTCTTCGACTTAATCGTCGAAGATCGTCATAGGGCGCTTGTGTTTATCGCGGGACATGTCATACCGACCTAGGGAGTGGATGAGTTCATTTCCGGATCTGGAAGTACCTTCATAGAAGGCCCTTGCCAGATCCTGGAAACGCTCTCTCAGGAGTGGGATTTCGGCTGCGGCGTGCAGGTCGTCTATGGGGAATCCGAGTGGTAGATGCAGTGCCCTTCTGAGGGTGCGGTTTTGCAGCCTCTGGAGTTTGTCCAGGTGCTGCTTTGCCGCGTATCCCCAGACAGGGCACGCATACTCCATTACCGGCCGGATCAGGGCCTGGTATACATTTACTGCTACTGGGCAAGGAAGGGAGCTGGTTGTGTTCAGGATAGGGTATAGGATGGACATTCTGGCGCAGACCTTCCTGTGGACCTCGTCTATGTGGGGTTTCCACGTGAGACGAGAGTCCAAGGTTATGCCAAGGTACTTGGCGGTTCTGCGCCAGGGGAGTTGGGTTCCATTTAGGTGGAGGTGGAGGGGGGGGACGTTGAGGAGGTTCGCGCCTTCCGAGCCTGCGGGTAATCAGCATTGCCTGCGTCTTCTCCGAGTTGATGGTGATGCGCCAGCGACGGGCCCAGGTTTCTGTGTCATCTAAAACCCTTTGTAGCCTACGAATGACCAGGTCCTTGTTCGCATTTCTCGTGTAAAAGGCTGTGTCATCGGCGTACTGCGCGGTGTGCACCAGGGGGGCCGTTGGAGTGTCCGCAGTGTACAAGCTGTACAATACGGGCCCCAGGACCGATCCCTGTGGCACCCCGGCACGAATACGCCTTCTGGTGGAGGTGGCAGTTTCTACTTTGACGGAGAAAGTCCTTTTCGTGAGGTAGCTCTTGATTAGCTGAACTATGCTCCCTGGAAACCCTTGTGAGTACAACTTGTAGAGTAGCCCTCTATGCCATACTGAATCAAAGGCTTTGGCTACGTCTAGTAGCACTATCCCGCAGTAGCCTCTGTGGTTGAAGCCCTCTGTGGCTGCTTCAACCATTCTCATGACCTGTTGTGGGGCAGAGTGGTTCTGCCGGAATCCAAATTGGAAATCCGGCAGAATTTGCTCTCTGGTAATATGTTCTTGTATGGGTTTTAGCAGGAGGCGCTCATAGATCTTGCTGAGTGTTGGCAAGAGGCTAATCGGCCTGTAGTGCTGCGGGAATAGAGGGTCTTTCCCTGGTTTGTGTATCGCGACCACTTCCGCATGTTTCCAGCAAGCTGGGAACTCGCGGGAACGAGTAATCTCGTTGAGGACGTTCGCGAGGTGTGTGATCGCGGTGGGCGGGAGTTTTTTGACTAACTGGTTTGTGACACTGTCGTGCCCTGGCGCCTTTTTTGTAGGGAGGGACCTGATTACTCTTGCCACGTCCTCGGGGGCAAAAAGTATGGGTTCGTCCTCTGGGTCCTCCTCAGCATTGAGGAAGACGGCCAGTTGACGACTGACTACCTCTTCATGCTCTTCATCCTGGGGTTCTGCCGTTTGAAACTGCTTCTCGAAGGAGTCGGCGAGGGCGTTGGCCTTCTCAGCATGGCTGTAGACCAGTCCCCGCTCGCCGTGCAGTGGCGGCATCCTAGCGCGTCTTTTCGTGAATTGTTTGGTTGCTTGCCAAAGTGTATGATCGTCTACTTTGAGAGCTGTGAGGCGGTTTTGCCATTGCTGGTTTCTGTGCTCATTGAGCGCCACCTTCAGTTCTCTCTGTAGACGATTGAGCAGCCTCCTGGTGGGCTGATTTCTGGTGATCTTCCACTCTTTTGCCACTCTGTTCTTGTGACGGATTTGAGCTAGCAAGTGTTCCGGGAGCTGTATTTGCGGTGGAGGGCCATCCCTTTGTGGTGGGGTGGCCTCTTCCGCTGCCTACAAGATGGTACCTGTCAAGTCTAGTAGCGCTTGTTCAACTGTTTCGGCAGTAGGTGGCGGAGCGCGAGCGATATCAGAGGCGACCATTTCTTGATATCGCTCCCAGTCTGTGCGTTTGTGAGACGTCTGGTACCGTGGGAGTGCTACCCATTCTCCCACATCGACTTCTAGAATCACTGGGTTGTGGTCGGAGGACATTCTGTTGATTGTCCTTGCGGTCACAAATCCTGCGATCCTCCTAGTGAGAGCTATGTCTAACACATCGGGCCTGCTTCCGTTTTTCGGAAAATGTGTGGGCTCGACTGGACCCCATGTTTCGAAGTGGTGGGTACGCGCTAGTTGTTGCAATTTGGCGCCTGCTCTGGAGGTTACTCTAGAATTCCAGTCAGGGTGTTTGGCATTGAAGTCTCCTCCTATTACGAGTTTGCCTTCAATTTGCCCTAGAGCTGCTATGTCTCCCTCATCTATCTGGTCATGTGGGGGTCGGTAGACTGCAACAATTGTTAGGGGTCCGGTGGCAGTGGTTACTTCCACCGCCACTGCTTCGATTTTATTGGTAGCTGGTAAGAATACCTGGTGGTGGGGGATCCCTCTTTTTACATATATGGCCACTCCTCCGCCTTGGGTTGGCCTGTCTTTACGGTAGCTAATGTAGTTGGGAACTGTCGCTTTTACTCCCGGTTTCAGGTGGGTTTCCCCCATCATGCATATGTCGATGGAGAACTCCTTCATGAGTTCTCTGAACTCGACCTCTTGATTAACAATGCCGTCTGCGTTAAAGACGCACATTGTCAGGCCTTGAATATTCGGGCGTCTATTCATGATGGGGTGTTGATACTACTGGGGAAGTCGCAGAGGGGAGCGACTGCTGGACTGTTGCCTGAAGGGCGACGAGGATCTGTGTGTTTTGCTTTTGGGCTTCCCTGAATTCCTTCATCATTTCCATGACGAGGTTCATGGTCTGCACCATCACGCCTAACAACTGATCCATGGGGGGGGAGTGTGTGTGGGGTTCCCTTGAGCTTCCTCCGTCATGGAGGACCTGGTCGTTGTTGCTGTGTGTTTCCCAGTGTTGTTGTCGTGATAGTGTCTGGTGTTGCGATGATTGGGCCACGCTTTCATGGTTTTTCGGAGGAGAAACCACTTACGCGTAAGTCGCCCTCGGTGTGTCCGGCCTTGGTTTTACCCAGGCCTTGTCTGTGTGTGTTGTCATGTTTTGGTGTCTTGTGTGTCTGGATGGGTTCGTGGTGTTTCCTTTTCGTGTGTGGGGGGCGGCCTTTGCGCCCTTTGCCTGCTGTGTGTGTTTTTTATGGACCTCGCAACCTTGGTAGCCCTCTGTGTGGTTTTTGCCACACAGCGCGCACCTTATTTGCGGGTCCGTGTGTTTTACGTTGCAAGTTCTTGTGTCATGGGCCTCGGCGCATTTTCTGCACCTCACTGCCATGGAGCAGTGTGCCGCAATGTGGTTGAGGCCCTGACATCTGAAGCACTGCACCGTCTTGTTTTTGCGGCGCAGTGGTTCAGTGGTCACAGGGACCGCCAGGATCGTCTTAATGTCCCTTTTGTTCTGTGGGACGTCCGGCAGTGTGACCTGGTACAGGGGCCATTTGCTCCCTATGTTTCCCATTTGATGGACCGCCTTGACGATGTACCCCTGGGCAGTCAGGTCTGTTTTGATCGCCTGGGGGGCCACTCGTCTTGGTAGGTCCCTGATGACTATGTTTTTATTACGTGTTTTTGTTGTGGGGAAAGTGTAGTGGGGTATGTTTTTGCTGTTCAGAAGTGTTTTTATTGTGGTGTAGTGCTCGAGTGTGATTAATGTAATTTTTATTTTGTCACCACCAGCAGGTTTCGCCTTGAAATTGCCTCCCCCGATTGCTGTTTTTAACATTTCGTAGAGTTCCTCGTAACTCTCAGTGAACTCTGCGACGATCGGAGGGAGATGGTGGGTGACATGATTTTGTGTTTGTGTTGTAGTGTCTTGTGGTGCCTCTGGCTCATCTGCGACCGCCTGGAACCTGTTCGGGGTGGGCTCCACTCCCCGGGCCGGCGGGAGCCTCGGCTGGCGAAAGGTTTTCCTCGCCAGCACGAAACCATCCGAATCCTGCCCGTTTATGCGGTTCCCTTCCAGTTCCGGTGTTTCCTGGTCCCCTCCTAGGACGACGACAGGTGCTGTCGGGGGCGCGGGCTCCTCAGAGGGTGTGGAAGTGGTTGGGATGGGGGTGGTGGATTGCTTTTTCCCCTTGGAGTGCTTCTCCTGCTTGTTCTTCCTTACACGCCTTTGTCGGGATGTGGTGGACTTGAGTGGGGGGGGGGGGGGGATTTGAGGAATTGGGATCGGGTAGGGGGTTGGGTGGCAGTCGCGCGTTTGGGGAGGATTTTAGTCGGTTGACTGGGCTTCTGTTTGCCATTTAGGCTGCGGATATGTTCAGCAAGGAGGCCACAGCCGTTGGCAAGGAGGAGAGGGCTGAGGAAAGTGGAGGGAGGGGCGGGATCGTAAGTCCTGACGATGTATTTGTCTGTCTGTGTTTTGTGTAGGTTTGCCATGTCCGTAGCGGGAAGGGTGCTTGCTGCCAGGTTATTGTCAGTTGCCACTTTTGTTGTCACCGTTAGGTTTTCCGGTGGCATTGATGACCCTACTATCACGATGGCAGACGCGGAATTCTGAACGGGGGCGGCGGAAAACATTTCTGTGGTTCCGCGGCCCGCTTCCAGGTCCTGGCCTACATTTTCCCTGTTCTTGGGGGGGGGGGGGGGGCAGAGACTGACTCTGCGGCAGCCGAGGTGCTAGAGACGGCCGACCGCGCGGCCCGCGGCAACAAGAAAACGCGCCTCGTGTCGTCGGCGGAAAGAGACCGCCGCGACCCCAAGGCGCCACCCAAGCTCGACATTCCACAACGGCGAGAAGACACGACAACTCTGCCAGGCGACGCCATGCAAAATTTTCTCCAAGTGCCGTCCGTGCTAAGACCTAGGCGCATGTGCCCGTCAATGTTTTAATAAAAACAGAGCCGGAGAACACTTCTGTTTGTACTCCCGTACAAGCGGGGGCCTATGGCTGACAGTACGCGAGTGAGAGGAGCGATGCTCAACCCTCGACTGCTACTCAGCGAGTGTCGAGATGCTGTGTTGCGCGGTCCTATAAAGGCTCCTGGACCAGTGACTGATTCCGGGCGCCGACCAATCAGGTACCTGCGGAATCGGCCGCCGCGCCAGTGGTGGAAGGTTCGCGGCGCGGACCGGGCGTCGAGTCCCTGCCGGTTCCTAATACGTCTGTGGCCGCTACCGTCTTCGTGCCGGAGCGTTCTCTTCTAATTTTAGTTATTGCGGGATTCCAAGCTGTACTAAGTTGGAAACCAGTGTCTCGATTGATCAGGTTGCTGTTCAACCGAATTTCTACAGCCTCTTTGAAAACTGAATCCCAAAATCCTTTAGCGTCACACAGCTTCTTCGTACCCTCAAAGAGGAAGGTGTGTCCTTCGTTAATGCTATGTTCCGCTACCGCCGATTTTTCTGTCTGACCAAGGCGTACATTTCTAATGTGTTCCGAGCGCCTCTGCGTGATGCAGCGCTGCGTTTGTCCGATGTATTTCGTACTACATTCACATTCAATACTGTATACGCCCGGAGTCTGCAGTCCTAGGTGGTCTTTGACTGAGCCAAGTATGTCCTTAATTTTACTTGGGGCATGAAAAATTGTCTTGACGTTGTGTTTCTCCAGAATGCGGGCAATCTTGGCTGTTGGCGGTCCCGCGTATGGTAGAAATGCCAGGCATCTGGTCTCATCTTCTTCTTCTGGTGTGTCTACCTCAAGACGGGCAAGCTGCTTAGCAGACTGGCCCTCTTACAACGGTGTCGAGATAAAGAAGTGTTGCCGAAATTTGCCAACTTGCGACACCCTGTTAGCACGACAAGATCCAGACGCATACTACAACGAGCTGGTGCGGCCCTGGTGCGCGAGCACATACGGGTCACCAGGCAGGAGTTAGATAAGAACGCAAGGATGCTGCTTACTCAACACCTTCGATTGGCATCCTATCTCCCACCACACACATGGGAGTGGATCGACGGAAACACATATGCAAGCAGTGAGATCCACAAGAGAAAAGCCACGGATAAACAATGTGGCAAGTTCACCAGACTGTCTGGAGCCCGGCAACATGCCGACCACACAACCAATGCCAAGACTGTCATCAATCTGGCAGGCAAAGAACTGGACGAGACCACAATATCAGTGCTGTCGAGAGGACTTAATTTTGCTCCAGTACCCAGGACACTACCTAAGCGAGACATTATCAGCAGCATCGAGCAAGCCGTGCGCGGCCTCCCTACGGAGGCAGCTGAGGAAGTTAGGAGAGAGACGTGCAGGGTCCTGGAGAAGGCAAAAATGCCCAAGAACAACATAACGTCTGCTGAATGGAAGGCTCTTAAGGCCCTACGTGAGGATGAGGACACTGTCGTTCTAGCTGCTGACAAAGGCAATGCCACGGTGATACTGAGGAAAGAAGATTATTGGCAGAAGATAAACTCACTGCTACAAGATACTGCCTACAAGCAACTGGACAAGGACACGACTGCTTCCGTGACTCGCAAGACCATCGCCTTGCTCAATGACTCTGGACTGGAAAAGGACGTCATCAGGAAGCTGTACCCCAGAGCACCGGCACCACCACGGCTATATGGGCTCCCTAAGATCCACAAAGACGGAGTTCCATTGCGACCCATAGTGAGCACCATCAACTCACCGACATATGGTTTAGCCAAGTACCTAGCACAACTGCTCAAACCGATCGTGGGTCACTGTGAGCACCATGTCAAGAACTCGGCGGAGTTTGTGAAGGTACTACAAGGCTTTCGCCTGGATAAAGAAGATCTTCTTGTCAGCTTTGACGTCACCTCACTTTTCACACGAGTACCGCTGGAAGACTCCCTAGCGCTGCTCGAAACACGCTTTAGTGAGGACACAATAAATCTTTTCCGGCATGTGTTAACAAACACCTACTTCAAGTGTGGAGGCAAATTTTATGAACAAGTGGATGGTGTAGCCATGGGGTCCCCCTTAGCTCCAGGCATCGCTAATCTTTACATGGAGCACTTTGAAGACATAGCCCTGGACACCGCCCCATTGAAACCTAAAGCCTTTTACAGATATGTGGATGACACGTTTGTCGTGTGGCCACATGGCAGAGAGAACCAGCAAGACTTCCTGCGACATCTCAACAGCATACACAGCAACATACAATTCACCATGGAGGTGGAAGAAAACGGAAGCTTGCCCTTCCTTGACATTCTAATCAAGAGGCACCCTGATGGCACCTTGGGTCACGCTGTGTATAGGAAGAAGACACATACGGATTTATACCTTCATGCACAGAGTTGCCACCACCCAGCACAACGCAACTCAGTGCTTAACACACTTGTGCACAGGGCCAAGTCTATCTGTGATGATGACAGCCTACCTGCAGAGTTACAACACCTAAGGAAGACCTTCCGCAGCAACGGTTATAATGAGACGCAAATCTCGCGCGCCCTACACAAGAGCAGGAAGGTAGACACACCAGAAGAAGAAGATGAGACCAGATGCCTGGCATTTCTACCATACGCGGGACCGCCAACAGCCAAGATTGCCCGCATTCTGGAGAAACACAACATCAAGACAATTTTTCATGCCCCAAGTAAAATTAAGGACATACTTGGCTCAGTCAAAGACCACCTAGGACTGCAGACTCCGGGCGTATACAGTATTGAATGTGAATGTGGTACGAAATACATCGGACAAACGCAGCGCTGCATCACGCAGAGGCGCTCGGAACACATTAGAAATGTACGCCTTGGTCAGACAGAAAAATCGGCGGTAGCGGAACATAGCATTAACGAAGGACACACCTTCCTCTTTGAGGGTACGAAGAAGCTGTCTGACGCTAAAGGATTTTGGGATTCAGTTTTCAAAGAGGCTGTAGAAATTCGGTTGAACAGCAACCTGATCAATCGAGACACTGGTTTCCAACTTAGTACAGCTTGGAATCCCGCAATAACTAAAATTAGAAGAGAACGCTCCGGCACGAAGACGGTAGCGGCCACAGACGTATTAGGAACCGGCAGGGACTCGACGCCCGGTCCGCGCCGCGAACCCTCCACCACTGGCGCGGCGGTCGATTCCGCAGGTACCTGATTGGTCGGCGCCCGGAATCAGTCACTGGTCCAGGAGCCTTTATAGGACCGCGCAACACAGCAAAATTACATTAATCACACTCGAGCACTACACCACAATAAAAACACTTCTGAACAGCAAAAACATACCCCACTACACTTTCCCCACAACAAAAACACGTAATAAAAACACAGTCATCAGGGACCTACCAAGACGAGTGGCCCCCCAGGCGATCAAAACAGACCTGACTGCCCAGGGGTACATCGTCAAGGCGGTCCATCAAATGGGAAACATAGGGAGCAAATGGCCCCTGTACCAGGTCACACTGCCGGACGTCCCACAGAACAAAAGGGACATTAAGACGATCCTGGCGGTCCCTGTGACCACTGAACCACTGCGCCGCAAAAACAAGACGGTGCAGTGCTTCAGATGTCAGGGCCTCAACCACATTGCGGCACACTGCTCCATGGCAGTGAGGTGCAGAAAATGCGCCGAGGCCCATGACACAAGAACTTGTAACGTAAAACACACGGACCCGCAAATAAGGTGCGCGCTGTGTGGCAAAAACCACACAGCGGGCTACCAAGGTTGCGAGGTCCATAAAAAACACACACAACAGGCAAAGGGCGCAAAGGCCGCCCCCCACACACGAAAAGGAAACACCACGAACCCATCCAGACACACAAGACACCAAAACATGACAACACACACAGACAAGGCCTGGGTAAAACCAAGGCCGGACACACCGAGGGCGACTTACGCGGAAGTGGTTTCTCCTCCGAAAAACCATGAAAGCGTGGCCCAATCATCGCAACACCAGACACTATCACAACAACAACACCGGGAAACACACAGCAACAACGACCAGGTCCTCCATGACGGAGGAAGCTCTAGGGAACCCCACACACACTCCCCCCCCATGGATCAGTTGTTAGGCGTGATGGTGCAGACCATGAACCTCGTCATGGAAATGACGAAGGAATTCAGGGAAGCCCAAAAGCAAAACACACAGATCCTCGTCGCCCTTCAGGCAACAGTCCAGCAGTCGCTCCCCTCTGCGACTTCCCCAGTAGTATCAACACCCCATCATGAATAGACGCCCGAATATTCAAGGCCTGACAATGTGCGTCTTTAACGCAGACGGCATTGTTAATCAAGAGGTCGAGTTCAGAGAACTCATGAAGGAGTTCTCCATCGACATATGCATGATGGGGGAAACCCACCTGAAACCGGGAGTAAAAGCGACAGTTCCCAACTACATTAGCTACCGTAAAGACAGGCCAACCCAAGGCGGAGGAGTGGCCATATATGTAAAAAGAGGGATCCCCCACCACCAGGTATTCTTACCAGCTACCAACAAAATCGAAGCAGTGGCAGTGGAAGTAACCACTGCCACTGGACCCCTAACAATTGTTGCAGTCTACCGACCCCCACATGACCAGATAGATGAGGGAGACATAGCTGCTCTAGGGCAAATTGAAGGCAAACTCGTAATAGGGGGAGACTTCAATGCCAAACACCCTGACTGGAATTCTAGAGTAACCTCCAGAGCAGGCGCCAAGCTGCAACAACTAGCGCGCGCCCACCACTTCGAAACATGGGGTCCAGTCGAGCCCACACATTTTCCGAAAAACGGAAGCAGGCCCGATGTGTTAGACATAGCTCTCACTAGGAGGATCGCAGGATTTGTGACCGCAAGGACAATCAACAGAATGTCCTCCGACCACAACCCAGTGATTCTAGAAGTCGATGTGGAAGAATGGGTAGCACTCCCACGGTACCAGACGTCTTACAAACGAACAGACTGGGAGCGATACCAAGAAACTGTCGCCTCTGATATCGCTCGCGCTCCGCCACCTACTGCCGAAACAGTAGATCAAGCGCTACTAGACTTGACAGGCACCATCTTGCAGGCAGCGGAAGAGGCCACCCCACCACAAAGGGATGGCCCTCCACCGCAAATACAGCTCCCGGAACACTTACTAGCTCAAATCCGTCACAAGAACAGAGTGGCAAAAGAGTGGAAGATCACCAGAAATCAGGCCACCAGGAGGCTGCTCAATCGTCTACAGAGAGAACTGAAGGTTCTAGACGTAGCCAAAGCCTTTGATTCAGTATGGCATAGAGGGCTACTCTACAAGTTGTACTCACAAGGGTTTCCAGGGAGCATAGTTCAGCTAATCAAGAGCTACCTCACGAATAGGACTTTCTCCGTCAAAGTAGAAACTGCCACCTCCACCAGAAGGCGCATTCGTGCTGGGGTGCCACAGGGATCGGTCCTGGGGCCCGTATTGTACAGCTTGTACACTGCGGACACTCCAACGGCCCCCCTGGTGCACACCGCGCAGTACGCCGATGACACAGCCTTTTACACGAGAAATGCGAACAAGGACCTGGTCATTCGTAGGCTACAAAGGGTTTTAGATGACACAGAAACCTGGGCCCGTCGCTGGCGCATCACCATCAACTCGGAGAAGACGCAGGCAATGCTGATTACCCGCAGGCTCGGAAGGCGCGAACCTCCTCAACGTCCCCCCCCTCCACCTCCACCTAAATGGAACCCAACTCCCCTGGCGCAGAACCGCCAAGTACCTTGGCATAACCTTGGACTCTCGTCTCACGTGGAAACCCCACATAGACGAGGTCCACAGGAAGGTCTGCGCCAGAATGTCCATCCTATACCCTATCCTGAACACAAACAGCTCCCTTCCCTGCCCAGTAGCACTAAACGTTTATCAGGCCCTGATCCGGCCAGTAATGGAGTATGCGTGCCCTGTCTGGGGATACGCGGCGAAGCAGCACCTGGACAAACTCCAGAGGCTGCAAAACCGCGCCCTCAGAAGGGCACTGCATCTACCTCTCGGATTCCCCACAGACGACCTGCACGCCGCAGCCGATATCCCACTCCTGAGAGAGCGTTTCCAGGATCTGGCAAGGGCCTTCTATGAAGGTACTTCCAGATCCGGAAATGCACTCATCCACTCCCTTGGTCGGTATGACATGTCCCGTGATAAACACAAGCGCCCTATGACGATCTTCGACGATTAAGTCGAAGAGAAAAATCCCAATACCCAATCCCTAATCCAGTTCCTTCCCATATATCACCAATCATCTCGCCTACCTCAGGCAAGTCCCAGATACACACACAACAATTCATCACATATCACAGACACCAAAAATATATAGAAAAATCACACACACATGTACACAGGGGAGTAAAAGCCAAAAGGCTATAAACTCCCCCCCACACTTCCCCAAAGAGGGGAAAGTATCAGATGAGTGCAGGCAGCATCTCGACACTTCGCTTGAAGATGATGGGTACGAAACCCTTCGAAACGTTGCGAGAAGACGACGCCTTTACTCGGCTGATCACCCGAGAAGATTTCACGAATGGAATACGCCGAGAAAGTCTCAAATCACATTTAATGGAAAATTGTACTGAAATGCAGGAGGATCTGCAGTGAATTGACGCATGGTGCAGGGAATGGCAATTGAATCTCAATGTAGACAAGTGTAATGTGCTGCGAGTACATAGAAAGATATAACCCTTATCATTTAGCTACAAAATAGAGGGTCAGCAACTGGAAGCAGTTAATTCCATAAATTATCTGGGGGAATGCATTAGGAGTGATTTAAAATGGAATGATCATATAAAGTTGATCGTCGGTAAAGCAGATGCCAGACTGAGATTCATTGGAAGAATCCTAATGAAATGTAGTCCGAAAACAAAGGAAGTGGGTTACAGTACACTTGTTCGCCCACTGCTTGAATACTGCTCACCGGTGTGAGATCCGTACTAGTTATGGTTGATAGAAGACAGAGAGAAAAGATCCAGCGGAGAGCAGCGCGCTTCGTTACAGGATCATTTAGTAATCGCGAAAGCGTTACGGAGATGATAGATAAACTCCAGTGTAAGACTCTGCAGGAGAGACGCTCAGTAGCTCGGTACGGGTTTAGTTAAAGTTTCAAGAACATACCTTCACCGAAGAGTCAAGCAGTATATTGCTCCCTCCTGCGTATACCTCGCGAAGAGACCATGAGGATAAAATCAGAGAGATTAGAGCCCAAACAGAAGCATACCGACAATCCTTCTTTCCACGAACAATACGAGACTGGAATAGAAGGGAGAACCGATAGAGGTACTCAAGGTACCCTCCGCCACACACCGTCAGGTGGCTTGCGGAGTATGGATGTGGATGTAGATGTAGATTGTATACGATCCTGTAATAAAAACTTTAAAGTAGTTTTATTACTATCCTTGTTTGCTTGGTTACCGTCACATGTTGCGAAATGGCTACTCCGGAGCAGAAATCTGTTTTTGTTCTCGAGTTTGCGAAGTGTAATTCCGTGATTACAGTGCAACGATGTTCCAGGTCGAGGTGCTAAACTGATCTCCCGAAAGGATGGAACATTTGCAAATGGCATCGACAGTTTGTAGGCTCAAGATGTGTAAGTAAAGGAAAGGGTCTTGTCTGCCCACGTGTATCTGACCGAAACGTCCCACAAATTCGCACCGCTTTCCAACGTAGTATTACAAAATCAACGATCGTGCGAGTCGGGAGGTACAACTGCCTACAGTAACTGAGACGTAGATTGTTTAAGAAGCTGTACAATATCCTGGCGAGCTTCAGAATGTTATTGTCAATGACAACACTTTCGCGCAATTCAATGTGTTCAGTAATGAAGCGACTTTCAACGTTAGTAGGAAAGCAGGCAGACACAGTACTTTAATTTGGTGTCTGCACAACACACATCCACACACTGAACACGTACGAGATTCACCGAAAGTCAGTGTTTTGAGTGAAAACCTCACTCGTCTGCAATCGGCCTGGTCGTCTTTGATGGAAAAACGGTTAAAATCACCATTACTTTTCTGTATCACAAAACTGTTTTTTTCCGAGGCTGAACAAGGGAAAATTTGATTTATGAACAAGACGGGGCACCCCCTCACTGGGGCCGCCAAGTGTCTGAATGAATGGAACTCTAGCCGCTGGATTGGTCGTCAGACAGCCGGCATCCCAGCACTTCTCAGCTGTCATCCACGGTCACCGGTTTTGACGCCATGTGACATCCCCCTGTGAGGGTTTCTTTAAGGACAAGTTTTATGCAGAAACACTACCACAGAACATAGAAGAGGTGAAGACCAGGATCTTGACTGCCATAACATTGAAGACGAGTGCATATTACCCGAGTACGGGAGGAGTTCGTGTGTCGATGTGATATTGTTCGTGTCGTTAGTGGAAGACACATTGACCATCTGTTACCCAAACTTGGGAGATTCGTAAATACATCTACATCTACATACATACTCCGTAATCCACCATACGATGCGTGGCGGAGGGTACCTCGTACCACAACTAGCATCTTCTCTCTCTGTTCCATTCCCAAACAGAACGAGAGAAAAATGACTGCCTATATGCCTCTGTACGAGCCCAAGTTTCATAGCTGTACGTTTTACAGTTAAATAAAGCTATGCGTCCGGAATATGTACATTGTTTTTGAAACACGTGGCACTGTCGGAAGATATGTAAATTTCAAAGTAGATTTTTTTGAGTTCTATGAGAACTGCGTATTATTGCTTCAGTATATGACATCTCTAACGACCTTCCTATCGCTAGAGACGAGGTGAAAACATAAGAGATTTTGTATCATTTCCATTCAATACATTCTTCTCAAACTTTCTGTTCTCTTTGAGATGTTATATGTGTAGTGTCTACGTCATACAGCGATCCCGCCGGTACCGATGGGACGCCCAGGGCCTGTGGACGGAGTTTGCGTGAGTACTTAAATAATGGTACCTGGAACCAGCAGCTGTATTACAATCCAAGGTCGTTTACTGAAAACATGCTGCCAGTTTCGACGTCAAAGAGCGTTACCTTCAGGCCCCAAGCGTCATCTGTCGTCAATATACGAACCACAATGACAGAGACCAACTGAGTCTTCAAATGGAAACTCTACAACTTATTAAGCATGTTACACCATCATGTGCCACCAACAAAAACGAGTGCAGCGGGGCCAAAACCTACTGGATTCCGTAACCTCCAGTAACAAGCCCACCAATGGTCGTAGAAACTGGTAGCATGTTTCGGATGAACGGCGTTGGAATACAATACATCTGTTGGTTTGAATTATCATTATTGAGGTACTACGTGTCCGGTTGCTGTCCTGCTATCCTCTATGGATTACCAGAGAGTTTGTGACACGTCTCAACACATGTCTTGTCACCCACTCCAATTTTCCAGTTAGTGTTCCAACACTTTCTCTCCTTCTTTGACTGTGGCAGGAATCACATCTTTTCTTACTTCATGGGGTTATTTAATTCTCAGCGCCCTTCTGTAACACCACATCTCAAACGATCAGACTCTCTTTTTACCGGCTACCGATCACTCCTTTTTACATTTCAGACGCATAATCTCACAAGTATCTTACAAAAATGAAATGGTCTGGTACTACCGAAGTTCTTTTATTGAAGGATGTTAAATTTTTCTTTGATAGACTGCTTCTTTTGTCCTATATTTTTCCTTCACGCTATAGCCCACCCTCCCCCAACTACCTAATTAGGAAGAGTGATGGCATTTTCCTGCTGTGACACAATGCTACATCGAAACTGCTAATGGCGTTAGTTGCTCTTTGCGAATGGTTGGACTTATAGGGGCTACGTTAACGTTTTTCAAGTAAATGTTGTAGGAGATTCCACCTTTTTTCCCTTCCATAACAGGGTGGAGATTAGCATACCTCATTGCTTCTAAACATGGCTCAATATCCGCACCGGATGTCTTCCTCGTTAGTTGCAGATTTTAACATGTGTTCAATAGACGATTAATTTAGGAATGGGCTGTGGAAATATTTCAGTACAACGCAAGTCTAAAAATAGTGGGATGCCATCTGATTTATTGCTTTAACTTCAAAATCACGAGATGGGTTTTTATAAATGAATACTCTCTGACAGTCAGTCTAAACTAATGACTTCATTAACAATCACACAGTCCTCAAGCCCCATGATAATTCACAAAACTACGCGACTTCCATGGCAGTACTATATCATACATAGACGTTTCCCGAAGCTAATTCAGCCATTAATTCACTTCTGTGCGAGTGTGGTACTTGCCAGTAAACTAGTCATAGAACTCTCGTGAGCTATTCTGTTTCGTATCTGCCTGTCCAATCTAGACGTCAGTCATCAACAATCTTTAAATGGTCTAATTAAGCCTTTACCATGAATCTAGAGTTAAGGAAATAGTAGTTAGACAACTGCCAGTGTGGAGACGTTCTTCAGTATTTTTCAGAACCGTGTAGGAACATTTAAACAGTAATTATAGATACTGAAAGGTATGTGTCCTGACGTCAGACCTAACATTTTCCTGAGTGTTCTGTGTACATGCTCCTGCACCACAGAGCATGATACTCACGGCTCCTAACCAACTGTTACTCTTGGTGTGGCATGATCTGCTGTTATTTCCTGCAGCATAAACCTTCTTAAACTGTACGAGAAAATATAGACAGAAATATGGCACGAACGCAGCAAATCGCCCACCCAAAAATTTATTTCAATAATTAAATGAAAATAATTTTATAACAATCAGACACACATCAAAAAACGTTCTGCATCACCCCGGTTCCCGGAATTCCTGATGATAGGCTTTAACTGTTGATGTTATATCACAGACATAGTCCCTTTGACTGTTCAGATATGTCACTAACCCCCCCTAAGATGCAAACAACCCTGGATGGTCAGCGCCTATTAGACGGAGGGATTTAGACAGCCGATCCGTTCCAGTCATTCCACCACGAAGGAAATACGCAGCTAGTGTTGTCTGTGGTTCAGTCGTGCCTAGACGGTCAATATCGTGCTTCGATATTGTGCCAGGAAGGGCTCTCAACAAGGCAAGTATCCAGGAGTATCAGAATGAACCAAAAAATGTGTGTGAAATCTTATGGGACTTAACTGCTAAGGTGATCAGTCACTAAGCTTACACACTACTCAACCTAAATTATCCTAAGGACAAACACACACACACCCATGCCCCGAGGGAGGACTCGAACCTCCGCCGAGACCAGCCGCACTCAGAGTGAACCAAAGCGATGTCATTATGAGATAAGAGACAGAGGATCTGTCGAGAACACGCCTCGCGCAGGTCGCCCAAGGTCTACTACTGCAGTGTATGACCGCTACCTACGGATTATGGCTCGGAGGAACCCTGACAGCAACGCCACCATGTTGAATAATGTCTTTCGTGCAGCCACAGGACGTCGTGTTACGCCTTAAACTGTGCGCAATAGACGGCATGATGCCCAACTTCACTCCCGACGTCCATGGCGAAGTCCATCTTTAAAACCACGACACCATGTAGCGCGGTACATATGGGCCCAAGAATATGCCGACTGGACCGCTCAGGATTGGCATCACGTTCTCTTCACCGATGAGTGTCGCATATGCCTTCAACCAGACAATCGTCTGAGATGTGTTTGGAAGCAACGCGGTCAGGCGTTCAGCCTCAGACACACGGTCCAGCGAGTGCAGCAAGGTGAAGGTTCCCTGCTGTTTTGGGTTGACATTACGTGGGGCCGAAGTAAGCCGCTTGTGGTCATGGAAGGCACCGTAACGGCTGCACGATACGCGAATGCCATCCTCCGACCGATAGTGCAACCATATCGACAGCATATTGGAGACGCATTCGTCTTCATGAACGACAATTCGCGCCCACATCGTGCGCATCTTGTGAAAGATTTCCTTCAGGATAACGACATCGATCGACTAGAGTGGCCAGCATGTTCTCCAGATATGAACCCTATCGAACATGCCTGGTGTAGATTGAAAGGACCTGTTTATGGACGACGTGACTAAGCAACCAATCTGAGGGATGTATGCAGAATCGCCGTTGAGGAGTGGGACAATCTGGACCAACAGTGCCTTGATGAGCGTGTGGATAGTATGGCATGTCGAATACAGGCATGCATGAAGGCAAGAGGACGGGATACTAGGCTTTATAGGTACCGGTGTGTACAGCAATTTGGACCACCACCTCTGAAAGTCTCAAAAAAAAAAATGCCTCTGAGCATTATGGGACTCAACTGCTGAGGTCGTAAGTCCCCTAGAACTTAGAACTACTTAAACCTAACTAACCTAAGGACATCACACAGATCCATGCCCGATGCAGGATTCCAACTTGCGACCGTAGCGGTCGCGCGGTTCCGGACTGTAGCGCCTAGAACCGCTCGGCCACTCCGACCGGCCTGAAGGTCTCACTGTATGGTAGTACCACATGCAATTTGTGGTTTTCATGAGCAATAAAAGGGCGGAAATGATGTTTATGTTTATCTCTTTTCCAATTTTCTGTACAGGTTTCGGAACTCTAGAAACGGAGGTCATGCAAAACTTTTGTTTATATGTTTATAATTCCCCCATGTAATAAATGTATGCAGTTTCACTTAGTATACAGCCACTGCAGTCGTCCATATGTGTACCTTTCTTGCTGTAATGGCGGAAGCAATCACTGATACCGTTGGCTGGTAACGTAAAACATGAAACATACATGGAGGTGACAAAAGTCATGCTATGGCAGATTGTGATATTATCGCACACACGAGGTACATGAAATAGTAGGAGCGGAAGGTAAGTGATAAGGTGTGAAGCAACTTTACAAACATACAGTAAAAACCGATTTATTGTTAGTCTCTTCAAAAGTTTAAACATTGAACTGTAGATGGTCAGTTAAGAAAACTTTAATCAAATAATAGTTACAATAAACAATACGTGCAAAGAATTCCAAGAGTTTTCAAGTATGATCTTTTTCCTTACAACAAATAATTACAATCATAATTGCAATCAATTAAAAAGCATGCACAATCCTTGGGAATACATTAACAACCAAGGGATGAACAACAGTACTTAACTTGTGGGTGGGGGTATTAGTTTTAGGTCCTTTAGTGCATTTTCTGGTCCTTCTCCTTACAATAGCCCACGTCTTGGCCCTTCCGGTTAGATTAACTTATGATGCTGCCACATAAACCTGTTAACACTAAGCATAGACAAGAAGTTAGAGCGCTTAATTAAGATGTTTAATAAAGACAACAAACATAGGTAATCCCACGGGTACACATACAGAAAATTTGCAAAGGAAAGCAGTTACAAGTATTGGAATTGAAGTTTAGAATTGTCCCTTACTACAAAACACCATAAATATTTTAATTTAACCGTTTTATGCAGCTGTCTGTGAATTAGAACGATAGATGATTGCTCCTTCTCATACCAACTTAACAAACTAGCATTATGAATGTCTTCCGGACACTTCAAATAATAAGTAACTATTCGACCAATGCAGACAAGAGCAGCTGACTTTATGAAACTACTCCGGATCAACAATAGTGCCAACGGTTTAAGCCAGTTGCTTGTATTTCACACGCACTCAGTAAATCAAAAGTTGTTAAACACCTCTTTGGTTTACGAGAAGCAATAAGATCAGCCGGTTTAGGCCTTCTAGTATTATAGATTTTTCAGCGATAATCCACCCACTTAAACTTTAGATAATGGTTGAGTAGAAGGAACTGCCTTTAAACCACAAAAATCTACAATACGGTGAAACAACAGCGCACGACAGTTCTTTAAATACGCACACCATACTAAATTACAGCTAATTGGAGTTACGAAATTTCGTAATAGGAGAAACAATCGTCAACAGCACAACGTAGGCCAATCACTAATAGCAGATCACTTAGACCAACCAGCTGTCTCATAATATACGCTCAGTAGTGCAATCTGGTCACTCGTACATCTATTGCAACCAGGTTGTGGAACACAGTGAGATCGCAAAGAACCTTTTAGCCACCAAACCAACCAACCAACCAAACAGTTAGCGCTCTTTGTGAACATCAGTGCAGGTTGTGCCCTCTGACTCGAATACAGTACTCTCGTCGAACTTGTCCTCAGCTACCAGCACAAAATCACAGCGGACGACACACTCGCTTAGTATCACACACCACCGCGGAACCAAACTTGAAGAACTGGAGAGCAACCGACATGCCGCGGGCGCTTAAATAGTCTCCCAGTCAAAGACTCTCAGACCAGCGTCTCTAGCCGGAAGACTAAACCACGAACGACCATTGAAGACCAGAGAGGCATTACTCTGGCCGTGAAGGAATCGTGCACTGCTCAGTATAATACGGCATTGCTTCGGCGGAGCTATCATTCGCACTCAGGTGACTCATTAGAAAAGGCTTGTGAGTGGTTATAGTCACACGATGGGTAATCAACTGACTTTGAATGCGGATTGTGGTAGGAGCTAGACGCATGAGACATTCCATTTCGTAAATAGGGAATTCAGTAGTCCGAGATCCACAGTGTCAAGAGTATGCCGAGAATACCAAATTCAGGGCGTTAACTCTCACCACGGACAACGCAATGGGCGATGGCCTCCAGTAAACACTGAGAGCAGCAGCTTTTGTGTGGAGTTCTCAGTGCTAACAAAGAAGCACTACTGGGGAAAATAACCACAGAAATCAGGGTGGAACGTATGACGTACTTATCCATTAGGAAAGTGAAGCGAAATCTGCGTTAATGATCTATTGCAGGCGACGACAGATGGAAGCATCTTTTTTAACACCACAACATCGTCTGCAGAGACTCCCCTGGCGATGTAAGCATATCAGTTGGGCACTAGACGACTTGAAAACTGTAACCTGGTCAGAGGAGCTCCGATTTCGGTTAGTGGGAGCTAGTGTGTTACAGACTCCCTGAAGCCAAGGATCCAAATTGTGAAAAAGGCAGTGTGCAATCTGGTGGTGTCTCCATAATGGTGTGGGCTGTATTTGCATGGAATGGACTTGGCCCTTCCTATCACTGATTAGAAATTATCACGTTCGGCTACTTAGCGATCATGCAGTCAATCATGGGCTTAATGTTCCCAAACAACGACGGAATTTTTATGCACGACCAGCCGCCGTTTCACCATGCCACCGTCATTCGCTATGGTTTGAAGAACATTCTGGACAATTCGAGCTGTTGATTTTGCTACCAAGATTGCCCAACATTAATCCTGTCGAACATTTATCGGACACAATCGAGAAATAAGTTTTTGCACGAAATCCTGCACCGTTTACACTTTCAAAATTGTGAACAGCTATAGAGGCAGCATTTCTGTGGGAGCTTCCAATGACTTGCTGAATCCGTGCAGCGCCGAGTTGCTGCACTACGCTGGGCTAAAGGAGATACGACACGATATTAGAAGTATCCCATGACTTTTGCCCCTCAGCGGACGTTATACAAGGAACACATTAGATTTGCATAATGTAATTAGCTTTAAAACTAATTAATGACTATTTTCTTACTACGAAGACGTTCACAATCAGATGCGGCTTTTGTCCAGAAATCAGGACGCACGACTTTAGAGTCTTGAACTAAGCGCCTCACCATAGTCCACAATATGTGCAGGGAACATGTCCCCAAGCAGGCTCGCTTCCGTCAATGGTCGGGCAAAACAGTTTCCAACTAGTACACTGTTGCCGATAACCCTTCACAGGCGATGCCGTCGGCTTTCAACAGCTCATAGCCATCCTTCATCAAATCGGATTGCCAACTCCCACTTCTGAGCCAGTCTCTATCGCCAACGCAACACCGGAATATATCCCAACCGCGACCGCTCATGCGGCCCCACCAACTGCCGAGCGTCCTCTCTGTCATCCAGTAAAGGCCAGAGGAGAACATACGAAACCGTATTCTCTTATATCCTCTAATCTACAATCCATTATTCGTTCTGATATCATTCCTTCCTTTTCTCTCCGTCCTAACATTAAACGAATTATGGCATACTCTAAGTAAGGAGTACTTCGGAAGCTTTGCACTCCATTGTTTTGCACCTCTGCACTCCTATCCATTCCTACCCCTCCATTGACATCTGCATCCGTATCTACATGAACGCCCTCCAATTCACAATTACGTGCTTCGTAGGTGGAACTCTGAACCATTGCTACGTAATTTCACCACCGTCTCACTCTCAAAAAGCGCGTGGAAATAATGAACTACTAAACCTTACCGTGCACGCAATGATGTCTCTTATCAGAACAGTCATGTCTCCTATGTATGTCGGGGTACACAAAATATCGTGGCATTCTTCGGAGGACGTTGGTGATAGGAAGTTAGTGAAAAAAACTCGCCATCATGTAAAAGTCTGTTTCACTGACTTCCATCCAACTCGTTTGTAATATCAGTGACAAAATCTTCGTTATTTCGTGATAGGACAAAACGGGCACCCCTTCTTTGAACTTTTTCGATGTCTACCGTCAAAATCCTACCTCGTAGGCTTCCGCGCAGGAATACTCACGAAGAGGATAGACCAGTGTGCTGTAGGCGATCACTGTAATTGATTTATTGCACCTTGTATGCATTCTACCAATAAAACGCGGTATTTGGCTTTCCTTCACTACAGCATTTTCAAAGTGGACGTTCCAGTTTAAGTTGTTCGTGATCGTAGCTCCTAGACAATAATTGTGACTGATTTTTAGTAAAAGCGAATTATAACAGAATTGTTTTGGTAATTAAGCGGAGAGCCTCACATGTTTTGTTGTTTGGGGCACCGTGAAGATTTATAAATTTCAACATCATTTTGCAATTCGCTTTGCTCCTCTGAATAGTTTACTAGACGGCAGTTTATCTGCCACAAATCTAAGAGAACTGTTCTGATTGTCTTCCAGATAGTTTATATATAGGGTGATTACAATTAAATTTAAACTTTCAAATCGCTTTACAAATAACACCACTGGTCAGAATGATGTAAAATTACAACGGAATGTTATCGGAGAAGGGGGAAAACGAAAAAATAAATAGTTACAAAATGTAGCAATATATGGCGCTGTAAGCATCATAACTTAATAGTGATCGATTACAAATGACAAATGAATCATACAACAATGCCTAAGGTGTATGTGTGATGTTAAACTGTACTAGTCAGTGTGCATAGGTGTACAGGTGTGATACTGTTAGTTACGTTAGCCCATGCATCACGACAATGTCGTTTCACATCGGATGGGAAAGATCTTTTTTCAATTGTCCTGAGGCCAAAAACCGGATAGAAAGCATCACTCACAACGGTTTTTAATTGTTCTGACGCCAAAAACTACATAAAAAGCACCAATCAAAATCAAATCGGATTATTAATTTCCGTGTGACTGGGGAGAAACATGTTCAATATTCTGATATTCTGTCCACCGTTTTCTCCGACAAGTTGAAATCGAGAAACAGCATGTTCCACAGCTGATCGATGTGTTTCTGAAGCCACGTTGAGATTGTGTTGCACAATGCTTGCCTTCAATGCGGCTAATTTTACAATCGGAACACTGAACACAACATCTTTCAGATATCCCCACAGCCAGAAATCACACGGATTAAGATCAGGTGATCGGGACGGCCAGGCTGCAGGGAAATGGCGGCTGGTAATTCTAGCATCTCCGAATTGGCGCTTCAGCAGCTGCTTAACTGCATTTTCAATGTGCATGGGTGCGCCATCTTGCATAAAAATGATCCCACCCACACATAATCGCTGTTGGAGATCTGGGATGACGTGGTTGCACAAAAGACACTCATAGCACTTACAAGTGATGGTACGGATAACAGGACCGGAAGCACCCGTCTCTTCGAAGAAATATGGCCCTATGATAAATGATGCCATAAACCCGCACCACAAGGTGACATTTTCCGGATGAAGTGGTACTGGTTGATTAGCGTGTGGATTTTCCGTTGCCCATATTCGACATTTCTGTGTATTGACGTATCCTGTCAGATGGAAGTGGGCTTCGTCCGTCCAGAAAATCTTTCACGGCCAATCACTGTCCAGTTCTATGCGCGCAAGAAATTTTAAAGCAAAGGTCTCTCTTGCTGTCAGGTCAACAGGAAGCCACTCATGCACATGGGTAATTTTTAATGGATAGCAAAGAAGGATGTTTCGTAGGATTTTACGCACTGTGCTCACGGGTATGGCCAGTGTTCGGGCAACTCTCCGTGCATTACACGTTTGCACACCACCACTCGTCTCCTCCTGCATTGCAGTGTCCACTGCTTCCACTGACGGTGAATCAATTAGTTTCCTCTCTTTACCAGTTTGCACACTAAAAGATCCCTTCTTTTAGAATTTCCGAATTATTTTCTCCACACCTACGGCAGTCATCGGACCAACGCCTTTTTTCAAACCCTTCAGTGTGCGGAACTCCTGAAGAGCGACACGTGCACCGTCACCTTTCTTGTAATACAGTTCTACAAGCAGAGCGCGATCCTGCATTGACACAGTCATGGCGAACGTCGCAGACGCGAAAGAAGAAAAAGCCGTGCACCCGGCGTGTTTATACCAACTTCAATGGGTCGTGAGCTTGACAGGTCTTTTCATTTGCATATTCTGACACATACAGCGCCATGTATTGATCAAATTTCACACCATTTTTTTCTTCTCCCATACGTCTCCCCCCCCCCCCCCCCCACCCAACCCCCCCCCTCAAGGGCCGATAATATTCCGTTGCAGTTTGACTTCTTTCTGACCAGTGGTGTTATTTCTACAGGGTTTTGAAAGTTTAACTTTAAGTAATCACGTCCTATATTAGAAACAGTAGAGGGTCTACATCGCTTTACTTGCGGAATCGTACTCATCTCTTCCGTTTAACTAGATGGGTACTGTCAGTTACTGCAAATGCGACTTTTGACACAGTAACACATGAATCCAGTCCCGTGAGACGATAGTCCTTAAGAAAGCAGTGTGGTTAGAAGCAGCTTATGCGAATGATATCAAAAGTCTCTTTGTAACACTAAAAATATAGAATCCGTTTGAGAGTCTCTGTACGCGGTACGCCATGCGAGTAAAGTGCCATCTGTGTCTCACAAGTGTGATGCTTTCCCAATCCCTACTGATCTGATATCACTAGGATATATATTTTGGAGTATTTCATAACGTTGGAACGGAGTATTTGTTTACACGTCCTGCTACATGTCACCGCGCAGGATTAGCCGAACGGTCTAAGGCGCTGCAGTCAGACTGTGCGGCTGGTCCCGGCGGAGGTTCGAGTCCTCCCTCGGGCATGGGTGTGTGTGTTTGTCCTTAGAATAAATTAGGTTAAGTAGTGTGTAAGCTTAGGGAGTGATGACCTTAGCAGTTCAGTCCCATAAGATTTCACACACATTTGAACATTTTTTGCTACATGTCGATGCCAGTGAATTGGCTTTGTAACTCAGTGTATTACATTTATTTTCTTTCATTCGTATTGCGATGTCTGTGCTACTTTCCATTCCTATCCCTCATCATGAACGCTAGAATAGTCCTCATGATGTCGTAGGAAAAGTAATTAAGCCGCTGCATCGTACATGCATAAGGTGCAGTCCTAAATTGTTAGCCAACTCAAGAAAGACATTGCCTGTAGAAACATAACCGTTCTGCTACGACTGCGATAGGGTCGTGAAAACCTATTGAAACATGTTTGGTGGCGCTGTGATAGTTTTGTTACCTCATGGAGTTACAAAATTATCTTGCAAGATTCACCTGATATGTTGGTAGTATACGTATCAAAGAATCTGAATGTCACTGACTTGTCGAGTTGTGTTTACAAACAGGGGAGATTACTTTTACATAGCAACTATAACTATTCTCGTTGTCTACATTGCGAATTATCTGTATCAGCCATCATATGGTCAACGAGGAGGCGATGAACGCTGTTGTTCGTCGCTTGCTTCATGAAAATGTCGATCCACTGTAAAGATTAAGAGGCAGTGGTTCTCAGTTCCAAACTGGTGCATGAGCAACATTTTACCTCCTCTGTGACAGAGCTACAAACATCTATGTAGAACTCAGAACTTACGTACAAATTTTGTCGTCGTAAGACGTCTCGCTACATTCGGTGTATAGTAGATTTAGAGGTAAGAAACTTAAAATTCTGCCAAACTGCTGCCGAAAATACACAAATCTGTTAATGAAATCATATCCCTAAACACTCTGTTAACTGTGTCTCATTCAACAACTACTCACACAGACACACTGTCTTGTTTACGTTGTATTCCGACAAAGCTAGTTGATTATGACAATAGACTTCATTTGTAACTAATATAGCCAATCGTTATGTGGTATTAAGATGAGACACCATTTGTATTATTGTAGTGCGTATAAACAGTGTTTCCCCGTTAGGGCCGACCGGGGTAGCCCAGCGGTTCTAGGCGCTACAGTCTGGAACCGCGCGACCGCTACTGTCGCAGGTTCGAATCCTGCCTCGGGCATGGATGTGTGTGATGTCCTTAGGTTAGTTAGGTTTAAGTAGTTCTAAGTTCTAGGGGACTCATGACCTCAGCAGTTAAGTCCCATAGTGCTCAGAGCCATTTGAACCACTTGAACCATCCCCGTTAGGTTACTAAACAAAAAAGACAGAGAAATCGTCAACAGTATACTCCAGCTCACCATCGAAAACCGTCTGATGGAGTGCAGGTAGTTTTTCGACACCACACATGTAGCGACTTCATAATCTGAGTTAAGCCACATTTAAAGCGGAAGCACCAAAACAAAACAAACAAAAACAAGCACAAGAAAACAGAAACTAGCTTTCTTGGTGGTTGATCGATAAGTGACGAGAAAGATTAACACATGCGGGTACCATACTAGAAGGCGTACGGTAGGCGTGTTTCCCAAGGAAGTCCCTTGGTGCGGTCTTCAAAGTTGCATTTGTTTCTCTGTGACTGCAAGGCATCTCATTTGTTGGCAACAAATGTCATCTGCGAAGGATACATCCCTGTGTATCAGAGACACCGGATGTCTATCAGTAACAATATGCTTTGTGGATGTATATAGGCCATCATTTGAGAGTGCTTACCCACTACTACGAGGGTCGTTGAATAAGCAATGCCCCACATTTAAAAAAAAAAAAAATCCATTAGTATACATAGACAGACGGCCTTGGTAGTGCTTCACATTTGTTTATTCTGTGCGATGGTGAAGTTCTGAACCGTTCTGGCAGATGGCAGAGCCGCAGTACAGCGTCAAAATGGCGTCTACGTACCACTCACATTACAAGCAGCGTACTGTTATTGAATTATTGTGTGCAGGAAAACAAACCTTGGTGAACATCCATAATCGTTTGAGTGCGGTGAATGATGATGCTGCAGTTGATAGGGATACAGTTGAGCGATGGGTAAAGAAAGTTACAGCCTCAGGAAATTCAGAAACAGAGCTCCATGATCAGCCACGCTCGGGACGTCCTGCTGCAGCCACTGCTGAAGACATGTTGAATCTTGCGGATGCCATTATTCTTGCCCACCGGCGCATCACAACTCGGCAATCGGCTTTACAGTTATCGGCCAGCATTGGAAGTTCGTCTGCAGTGATCGAGACTCTCGGATATTCGATGAGGTGCTCACGATAGATTCCACAAAGGCTCACAGCGGGCCACAAGATTCAAAGACAGGCCATCTCATCTGAATTGTTGGAGCGTTTTGAGACCGACGTAGATGCCTTTCTGTCACGGATAGAGCGAACTCTAAAGATAACGAGAGTGTCAGTCATGCAAAGAAAACATGGCTAAGCCTACAGGTTGGGGTTGGGTTGTTTGGGGGAGGACAGCGAGGTGATCTGTCTCATCGGATAAGGTAAGTGAGGGCCAGGATGTCGGCCATGCCATTTCAAGGGAAACATTCCGGCATTTACCTGGAGCAATATAGGGAAATCGTAGAAAACCTAAATCAGGATGGACGGACGCGGTATTGAACCGTCGTTCTCCCGAATGCGAGTCCAGTGTGCTAGCCAATGCGCCACCTCACTCGGCACGCTACAGGACAAGTGCTTTTACCAGCAGGGAATACATGCTCTTCCACAACGTTCGCGTACGGCCATAGATCGTGATGGAGACTATGTAGAAAAATAGGACATGGACAAGACATGTTGATGTATGTTGTCACCAAATCAAGACTCTTAAAAATAAATATGTTCTGAGAAAAAAGGTGAGGCATTACTTATTGAACGACCCTCTTATCTCCTTGTGAAATTACCATAGGGTATTTCGAATAGCCATCATGCCGCACTGATTAGGTTTACGGTGACCTCCTTAAATCTACTACGCCAAATCTTTTGAGAGGGCGCAGACTTCTTCCTTCCCCATACTTTCCAGTTCGAGATTCTCCTTCGTCTCTAATCTCGTTTTCAGCGAATCGTGCCGTAGTCCTTCCTTTCTTTTAACAACAATATGACTTTTGACGGCAAATGTGGCATGAAGGTTACGAGGTCGTCACACAGGCCACCTATCGGATACACTGTCATTGACCGTTGTAGTAAAAATCGCAGAAACCTGGTTCATCAACGTCTCTTTGTCTACCTGAATGTGGTGATTAATTAATCTGCAAACGCTCGTACTTGAAACGATACAACTTCACTCCGTACAGGTCACAAGTGTTTCTAATTGCCACCACTGCTTTCAAACATTTATTAATCACAAACAGAACACAATGTCATAAATCTTAGACTTTACTTCGTCTTAGACTACGTTTTCCATTGCATAAATGACACTACTCATAACGTAAAAAATGACAAATATACAAGTAGTCATGGCACGAGCTATACAAAATAAGACCATAGTTAAATACGCTTCTATCAAGATCCCAGACAAAATCGCCATATACCATGATGAAACATATAATATGGAACATTACATATTGCTATACTTGCAAATTCGAGCACAGAAAAGTTCGCTGGGGTTCATATGCTCCGTACGAGCTGCTCTATCACTTGGGCGGACGCCGGTCTAACTGGTGGCCGCTGGCTAATGGCGCTGAAATCAGTATTATCATGACAGATACTCTCACGTTTTTTCACAAATATGTCCCAGCAAGACTTTTTTGTTACGAGCTGGTTAAAAGACGAACGAAACTGTCAAACTGATGCTCGTAGCAGACAGACGGAATACGGCTCAAAAAAGAAAGAAAAGGATGGATTTTAAATCATGGCTGTAGTTCGCATTACATGACGTTGACTAGATCACGGGCGGGTTGTTCACAACAACTCAAGTGGAAGTCACACTTTTCGTATCGTGTGCTGCGTACCCCACTATGACAAAAATATGATAACACATGTGAAATTCGGTGGTTGGTTAGACTGAGGCTACCTTATATGGCTCTGAGCACTATGGGACTCAACTGCTGTGGTCATAAGTCCCCTAGAACTTAGAACTACTTAAACCTAACTAACCTAAGCACAGCACACAACACCCAGCCATCACGAGGCAGAGAAAATCCCTGACCCCGCCGGGAATCGAACCCGGGAACCCGGGCGTGGGAAGCGAGAACGCTACCGCACGACCACGAGATGCGGGCAATAGAGGCTACCTTGTAATGGCTAAGGTGTGGGTTCGATTCCATCTGGTGGTACCAGTTTCGACAGCCACAAACTTACGCTCATCGCCTACAGTACGCCAAGAAAAGAACGCAGAACTGTGACTAATTCCAAATCAACATTAAACATGTCCATTCGCTGCCGATGGGAACAGAGTTATATTAGTTTTATCTGCCAAAGGCGGAAACCGCTAATTGCACAAACTCTGTCTCTATTAACCTTTCGTACACTAGTAATGTTATATTAGTTCACCAATCAATAGCCATGTAAGGTCATAAGACCTTCATTTCTCATTTTAAGTGATCTTGAGATTTTGAATTTACTGGCACTTGACTGGGAGTTCAGCTCTGTTTCCAATTTTTCTATGGATTTAAACCCTTCGAGATCATACTGTCCAATAATTTCATTGTTTCCTCATGATGCCAAACTCGTCCAGTTCTGTACGAATTGCGCGATCCAAACCACAAGTGAAAGGGGATTTGACCGTTGACACCTCTTCGTGTGGCATCAACAACGACAATACGCGCGGTGTTGGAATCGAAGGCAGCACAGAACTATTCCTCGCGTTACCCCTAGCCGAACATATGCTAATGGTGAAGAAAATACGTATTTCATGTCTATTCGTAGCTATACGACAATAGCGATAGATGCCGGGTTCCAATCCCGTGTATCGTCGTTTCGGTATTACGCTGTTGGTGAATGTATTTACTATCTGAATCTGATTGTGCTTAGTTAACATTAAATATAAGTACTGGTTTCTACTTCCAGTCCTCAACCACAATTTTATTTCATGGTGTTTCACACTTGTGCGTTGCACTTCATTACATGTATTTCGTGGTAACTCCTCATGGGCAATATAAGCTTCATGGGGTTCCCAGGGCAGTGCTAAACGTATCATTTTTTTCCAACTTCGAACATTTGGACTTGTAAACTTATACGGGCAAAAACTTCCATATTTACAACACTTTATGCCTATTCAAGTCTCCATGAAAGACGCAAACTTTATTTGGTTAATAATAGGGTCAAAATCAGATCACGAAGAAAACTCGTCATGTTATTTCATGCTTGTGACAAGACTTCCGCAATGTCACTTATTGTAATGAAGATTAATTTACAGGCTTTGGAGACTATTTCATCTCCACTGACGCGTTTTCTAGTATGCTGTGCTCTAAACATATATTCTCAGAAATTTCATCCTCAAATTAATGCCTGGCTGTCTGCCATAGCGGAAAATAGTGGGCAGTCTTCTCTAGCAGTCTCTTGTAGTAACTATTGTGCATGGTCAAACGATTGTACCTCACATGGCTTCGGCATTTAGAGGACCCACGAAACAGCGAAGTTATGTGGGTTGCATTCATCAGGGGCCCACCATTTTGCTGTCAAATGTACTATCATGCGCAAAAGTATCCGAACGACCTGAATTGTGATCCGCCTGATTTGCATGCATCCAACATAACGTTGCTGTCTAGCGTTTCCTCTAATCGCTTTGAAGTACAGTCGTTCGAATATACAATATGGATACCAACAGAGTCCACTAGGCAACACTGTTCTTTAAGGCAATTAGTGCGATGTAACTTCACACCATGATACTGTAAAAACTAGAAAATCACGTAATTAGAGATGAGTTAGAGCCTAACGCTTGTACATGTAGCAATGATTTTCAAAAGCGTTAAAATCTCATTAAATGTGAAACAACTAACTATGTAGCAATCCTAAAACAAAGTAAATGTTTGCATGAACAAGATATTCTGAGACAATGTCTGGACTAATTGAGGTCTATGAAAGTTTCAATTATGTTTCCTCTGTATAAGGTTTTCCCGCACCTGCTAAATGTCACAGTGACGATTAGTTTTTGCATAAACTGGTCGTTAAAAGAACTACATAATAAAAATGGGATAAACATTGGTAAACACTCCATAGAAACAACAATATTAATGGAGTATAATCATTAATGGCACTGTACTAATTATTCATAAAGAAGTATATGCCCACAAGTTTGACTATAAATGACATGACAAAATTATTTGTTCTGGATCTGGACAGAAACCCAGCAGACTTAGCCGCTAATAACTAAAATACACTTCCGCACCTGCCCGGGACTTGATCAAAGCAACGATCATCAATGCTGACTAGCCATAAAGAGACGTGAAATATAAAGGTTTCCACCAGTGTTAGTACACATCTGAAATTGAAACGAAATGAAACTATTTCTACTACATCAAAACCATTATCGCCCTGTTAACTAACCACGAAAGACGTTTAATACACTCTTCTTCACAAGTAACCAAGTATGCATGTGCTGAAAATTGGAATTCTATGACTTAAAATGTTGTGAAGGGATTTTCTACTCAGCACGCTATCGGATTGTTAACTACGTAAAATCAGATGTTAGAAATGGAATTTATTTACCAGCAGCGAGCTGTATCAATATGAGATGAGGGTACAATTTGTTTTGCTTCCCCAGGAATCGAACTCAGGGTTTACTGTCACTGTTTCCCATCCACAAATAGACGTTCAGTATAAACTGCTTGCTCACCAGTAGTGAGATGCTCGCATGCTCCACTACAACTAACGTTACCTATCGTTATTTTGACTATTCATGAATTGACATTAAATGTGCAAATTATTTTTTGATTGTAGGTCAGGTTCACTTGATAGGGTGTAAAATGAAATTATGAATATGTTTGTGCTGGACCATGATGGCAACCCAGATAATATCGCATTCCTAGAGATCCGAATTCGAATTCCAGTCGAGGACACAAAAATGCAACGTCTCAAGTTCAAATTAAATATGAATACTGTGAACGAAATCACCATTCATAAATTAAATGAAATAAACATTTTAGTGCTAGTTTACTGGCGACAGAGTTTGTGCCTTCGGCGGCTACGGCCTATGTTAAGGCGCCATTTAAACAGGCTCTGACGCTGTTGGTAGTGAAGGGATATTGTGTTTAATGCGGATTCTGAACCACTGTGCGACCTAACATCCTGGACTTGGCGTTACTTTAGGCGAATTAGACATTTTATTGAATGTTAAAAATGAACGCCATGAGTGAGAATCGAACCTATTCCACGCAATTAAAGAAACTACGATCAATCCAGCAGACCACTACACCAAACAGTTAGCAGCCTCCTGATTGTGTTGTGTCGGACGATCCTCCTAGAAGCTGTGAAAATATTCGTCTCTCTCGACTAACTGGTTAATTACCTGCTAGTTTCTAATGCGGGTATTATTCTAATCTCATGACTGAGTGATATAAGGACCATTCTAGTCTTCATAGATCCGATTTGATGCCAATATGAAATTTTTTCTATGACATTTAATGTTTTATTAAAGGAAGTTAACTAATGAGAAGTTAACTAATGTTTTAGTTCGAGAAATACAACTGCAGCATGTGAGGTTACCAGATAATTCGATGATTACTTTCATTATTGCTATTATTATCGTCATTATGCTGCTACTGCACATGTGATTGAGGGAAAGGTATATGTTCTTTGATCATTCCAGATATAGTATTTATGTAGTTCCTTCCATGTGTATGGAATACTTTTCGATTTAATGTCGGAAATCTCCAATTCTTCGTTAATCACATTAAAACTAAATTAATTGCTGAAACCTTCATTTGAGAGCGGAAATCGAGTTGTTTTTCTTTATGTATTTTGCGCTTAGCAACGACGCTCGTAAAATGCGAAATCTGGAGGTATAACACTATTCAATATGCAGGGATGTTAATGTCCAAACTTTTTTGATAGTTCTGTGACGCTCCTGTATGACTGGACTGCACATAGACAAAGAGCGTGGCCCTTATATCAAACAGTCATGAGATTATAATAATACCCGCATTAGAAACTAGCAGGTAATTAACCAGTTAGTCGAGAGAGCCGAATTTTTTCACAGCTTCTAGGAGCATCGTCAGACAACACAATCATGAGGCTGAAAATGTTTAGTGTAGTGGTCTGCAGGATTGATCTTAGTTTTATAAATGCGCGGAATAGGTTCGATTCTCGCTCATGGCGTTCATTTTTAACATTCACGAAAATATCTAATTCACCTAAAGTAACGCCAAGTCCAGGATGTTAGGTCGCACAGTGGTTCAGAGTCCGCATTAAACACAATATCCCTTCACTACCAACAGCGTCAGAGCCTGTTTAAATGGCGCCTTAACATAGGCCGTAGCAGCCGAAGGCACAAACTCTGTCGCCAGTAAACTAGCACTAAAAAGTCTATTTCATTTAATTTATGAATGGTGAATTCGTTCACAGTATTCATATTTAATTTGAGCTTGAGACGTTGCAATTTTTTGTCCTCGACTAGAATTCGAATTCGCATATCTAGGAATGCGATATTATCTGGGTTGCCATCTTGGTCCAGCATAAACATATTCATAATTTCATTTTACACCCTATCAAGTGAACCTGACCTACAATCAAAAAATAATTTGCACATTTAATGTCAATTCATGAATAGTCAACAATAATGATAGGTAACGTTATGTCTAGTGAAACATGCGAGCATCTCACTACTGGTGAACAAGCAGTTTATACTGAACGTCTATTTGTGGATGGGAAACAGCGACAGTAAACCCCGGGTTCGATTCCTGGGGAAGGAAAACAACTTGTACCCTCATCTCATATTGATACAGCTCGCTGCTGGTAAATAAATTCTATTTCTAACATCTGATTTTACGAAGTTAACAATCCGATAACGTGCTGAGTAGAAAATACCTTCACAACATTTTAAGTCATAGAATTCCAATTTTCAGCACATGCATACTTGGTTACTTGTGAAGAAGAGTGTATTAAACGTCTTTTGTGGTTAGTTAACTAGGCAATAATGGTTTCGATGTAGTATAAATAGTTTCATTTCGTTTCAAGTTCAGATGTGTTAACTACTACTGGCGAAAACCTTTATATTTCACGTCTCTTTACGGCTAGTCAGCATTGTTGATCGTTGGTTTCATGAAGTCCCGGGCAGGTGCGGAAGTGTATTTTAGTTATTAGCGGCTGAATCTACTGGGTTTCTGTCCAGATCCAGAACAAATAATTTAGTCATGTCATTTATAGTCAAACTTGTGGGCATATAATTCTTTATGAATAATTAGTACAGTGCCATTAATGATTATACTCCATTAATATTGTTGTTTCTTTGGAGTGTTTACCAATGTTTATCCCATTTTTATTATGTAGTTCTTTTAACGACCAGTTTATGCAAAAACTAATCGTCACTGCGACATTTAGCAGGTGTGGGAAAACCTTATACAGAGGAAACATAATTGGCACTGTCATAGACCTTAATTAGTCCAGACATTATCTCAGAATATATTGTTCATGCAAACATTTACTTTGTCTTAGGATTGCTACATAGTTTATGTGCCATAGTAGTTGGTTGACACTGTAAAGAGATGGTAACGCTTTTGATAATCTTTGTAACATAAAATCGTTAGGCACCAATTCATCTCTAATTACGTGTTTTTCTATTTTTTACAGTAACATGGAGTGAAGTTACATCGCACTGATTGCCTTAAAGAACAGTGTTGCCTAGTGATCTCTGGTGGTACCCATTTTGTGTAGTCTAACGACTGTACCTCAAAGCGATTAGAGGAAACGCTGGACAGCTACGTTATGTTGGTTGCATATAAATCAGGCGGATCACAATTCAGGTCGTTCGGATTCTTTTGTGCATAATAGTGCATGTACAGACAAATAAATGTTTACAGTTTCTGAAAAACTGAATGATGTATTCAAGAGAATGTTCTTCGGAAATCGACCAAGTCAATAACGCGTTGGTCCACCTGTGGCTGTTGTGCAGTCAGTCGTTCGGCTTGGCATTTATTGTATCACATATCTCTGTTCAATGTCGACTGAAGAAGGCTAGATTGCTATGACCAAGAGCTTTGAGAAATGACTGTCCTTTAGAGTGCAAATTATTGTATTAGGGGAACTTACGTATTGTGGCATTACTTTCTTGAGGTATTATTTATACATAGTAAACTGTAAGATTAGAAATTTTCTAACCAACTTAATATGGTACGCAAGGCTGTATGAGAGGTATATTGTACTCGTTTGATCAATAAAATGGTACTTGCACTTTGCTTATTGTGCTTTTCGGTGTACGCAACTTTTAGTGTTTATGTAAAGGATGATCAGAGTTTAGGCTGATACACAAAATACTTTTAAAAAGTATAAATGTTTTGTGGTCTATAATGTAATAAATGGGACATTGGTGTTGCGTTAGGGTACTGTGCCTGATCTATCACCTAGCGGTAACTGACATTTCGTTTTTAATCAGCTTCTCGAACTATCCTACAAAAGTATTTTCGTGCAACATGAAAGTGAAGAAGAACTGCATGTTCTGCTGAATGGAATGAACATTTAAATGTGTAAAAAATATGGATTGAGAGTAAATCGAAGAAAGACGAAACAATTGAGAAGTTGAAGTAATGACAACAGCGAGAAACTTAACAACAGGATCGATTGTTACGAAGTATATGACGTTAAGGAATTCTGCTACCTAGGCAGGAAAATAGCTAATGACGGGCCGAGCAAGGAGAAGATCAAAAGCAGACAACCACTGGCCAAAAGGACATACCTGGTCAAAAAAAGCCTACTAATATCAGTCATAGGCCTTAATTTGAGGAAGAAATTTCTGAGAATGTATGTTAGGAGCACATCATTATATGGTAGTGAAACATGTACTATGGGAAAACCGAAACAGAAGAAAGTCGCAGCACTTGAGATATGGTGCTACAAACGAATGTTCAAAATTAGGTCGTATGATCAAGTAAGGAACAGACTCGGAGTAGAAAATAATATGTGGAAAACACTGATAAGGAGAAGGGACAGGATGATTGGATGCCCGTTAAGACATCAGGGAATGACTTCCATGGCATTAGAGGGAGGTGTAGGATGCAAAAACTGTAGAGAAAGACAGAGATTGGAATACATCCAGCAGATAACTGAGGACATGGGTTGCTAATGCTACTCCGATATGAAGAGTTTGGCACTGAACAGGAATTCGTGGCGGGCTGCATCAAATCAGTCAAAAGAATGACGACTCAAAAATAAATAAATAAATAAAACTGTGTACGTACGTGTTATTGATCGCATATAGTAGCCACACTGAGCAGACAGTCTGTGTGGCATCAGTTCAACAAGTCCTTGGCAGTTTTTCAGAGATGTGTGGCACCGTATGTCAGCGACAATGAAGTTTTCACTATCAATACCTACTGTCGTAGCTGGTGGTGAATGTTTTACGTTGGGTGGTAGTTAATTTTTCTTTCCGGTGTCTCGTCCAGAACTGTGCTGTAAATTTTTCGAGGAGCACCTGGATCCACTGAGTGCAGCCAATTGAGTCGATGACACTCAGGTGTACCAGGAGCACCTCTGAAGTTGTCGAACGCAACTCTGAATGAGACGCCAGAACAAAAAAAACTGCAACCATACAACCCGATGTTTCACTGTTATGCTTCTCAAAGCACTGTATCATAATTAAGGTGTTGTGACACGGACAGACGTCATGTTGGAAGATTCCATCGCTGTCGGGAAAAGACATTAAGCTTGAAGGGATTCAGGTATCCCACGCTAAGTTTGTGATAGTCTGCACGCAGCTTCTTGATGTCCTCCGTAGCACAATGCGACACCCTTCGGCCTATGTTGGTCGCACGAAGCATGTATCGAGCATTTGTTCGCCTAGATAGAGGCGTACCCAAGAAGGCCCACTGACCTGATCCAACAGTGGACTCGATTTTTCAGACTAGGTGTCATGTGTTCACTGATGCACGAACTATTCTCGGTGATCCAGTGTCAACAGAAATCATATCTGACTTTTTTTTGGGTAAACTCATAGTAGTCAGTCTGCTGTGGAGCAGTATTTTCGGCAGTGTAACCGAACCTGCATCAGTTACATCTGCCACATGTCACCGGCTATCCTGCTTTATAGATGAGTCGCAGAGGCCGAACAGATTGTCGCCCACTTGTGGTTTGATCATCCTTCATTTCCTATACATACTCATGTAAGTAGCGGTAGCTCGCCTTAAGTCCACCAGCTTCGCTGTATGGACCCGTGTCGTTGCTGGAAAGGTTCTCTACTTCTATCGACACGGCTGATGTACAAACTTTCCTTACTGCATCGCGTACTCAGGACGACATCAGGCAACATTCAGTTTTGCTATGCGCTGTGACAATAAAGTTTTTCTCACTAGTGTGATACAAATAATTATGCTGCGCTAGCAGGGTATACATTTAGAGACGAAAAGCAAATGGTAAAACAGAGGACGATAATAGGATATTGCCTATACTGAATTATTTGTTGACAGTTTTTGAATTTCTGGAGATGGGTTCCCACAGCCTAAATCCGCCACAAAGATTGTTCTGTTGTAATCCAGAGGGAAAATGAAAAATTGAAAATGTGTAACAAATTATCATCGTACTCATTGTCACCGGCAAACGTACCTAACAGTCGACTTAAATACCTGCTAGTTTCAAGAGGCAATGACAGTGAAAGCAGACCTCATTTTCCCTACGGACACGAATGCCGGAGGTCATCTCACAGCGCCCTTCGACTTTCTATTTCAGAATTCGCTGTACTCCACTCCAGCCTTTATTAACTCGGGACGCAGACAAATGGCTTCAGGGAAGCCCTTAAGCTCTGCATCTTTAGTTCTTTCAATCGGGAAGTAATATCGGAAAGACGAAACTGCCTTTGCTGTTGCTGCACAGGATATGCCTATACTCTCTTTCTTATTAAAATAGAGATTATGCTTTAGTGTGTGTGTGTGTGTGTGTGTGTGTGTGTGTGTGTGTGTGTGCGCGCGCGCGCGCAGTGTACGTTATCGAGACTCACAGTGTTTTTGACATCGTATTTTGTTCGTATTGTCCAGTTACCATCCACAGTTTACAAGTAGAATCTGTTTTCTTGGACGTTATTGTTCCTCTATGGATTGAAATTCAAATGGTTCAAATGGCTCTGAGTACTATGGGATTTAACATCTGGGGTCGTCAGTTCCCTAGAACTTAGAACTAATTAAACCAAACTAACCTAAGGAGATCACACACATCCATGCCCGAGGTAGGATTTGAACCTGCGAGCATAGCGGTCGTGCGGTTCCGGACTGAAGCGCCTAGAACCACTCTGCCACATCGGCCGGCTGTGGATTGAAGTCTAATCTGAAATAACCATTACTTTTATTTTATAAATCATGTTTACCGGCAGTGAAAATTCGTCTTCTATTTACGCAAGTTATAGTAAAATAAAGAATTATATCAATTTTTGTAAGTTAGCATTTTTGTATTCTGTTGTTAACATATACAAGTACGAGGCATCGCGAGCGGTGAAAATGGTCCGTAACTGTTTCATCAATTCTTAACGCCTGAAAAACAAAATTCCAAATCTGCATTAAAGCTAAAATCGCGTCAGCAAAACATCTTGCATTGAGGATTGCCGTGTACTTCATGTTGCTGGGTTAGGATACTCAACGACGCACTCAGTTGCGTCAGTGCTAAGATAATATATCTGATTGAAATTAATCAAAGAAAGGAAACAATGTAAGTACAATTTGGAGAACACTGAAGAAGAGAAATCTACGAAAACCATCAGAAGTAATAATTGTGACAAGCTCGAAACCCCCGTCAGACACAGATACATCCACCATATCCCCCCAGAATCTGAATTCATTTTTTCCACAGCATATCAATTTATTTAAGAGACATTTATTTCAAATATTGCAGGCCACTGCAGATATCTAGATACATTGGTCTGAAAGTCACCCCGCACATTAGTAACTTTCAAGAAGGAAGAACCGAATAGCCCTGTAAGCCTTTGAAAGTCTTTGATCGCCTCACTGCTATGCAGTTAACCATTCTCCAAGATTCCGTGTGCCAGTGGACGACGCTAGGAATGCAACGCAGGTATCTGTTTTAGAATATGGTATTGACTGCAGGTGGAGTGAGGGCGTTTATGTATGACGTAGGATTTCGGAGGCAGTGGTCTTTGGCTGGGGGCTGTGTAAATGTCGGCTTATGAAATTCTAGTTCCATTAACAGCAATGTGCAATACCAGAGCACATACATAATGCAAGCACTTGTACTCGATCTTAAAATCAATTACCATCAAATGAAACAATAGTTAAAAAAGCAAATACTCACCCCAATGTAATAACATAATAAAAGCTTCAAAAGGGGCAATAAGAACATACAATAGTACCTAAGCTAATGCACATACATACATATTATTCGTACGGAATGTGGCTCCGACGCAAAGAAAGAAATTTCACAAGTGGCACAGAAACAATACTGCACAACAATGCTAGGTTATCAGAATACACCACAACACTCAACTACAATGAACACCTTAACCACACACTAGACAGGCAACAGATATGAACACTGACACAACAAAGCTAACATACGATCAAGCGTAACTTTGATAGAATTACAAGACTTATCTCTGAAATACATTCAATTCAAACCATGGTCTCTCCATGCTTTTTCGATTTACTTAAAATCGTAATACAAGCACAGCATAATACTACCTCACCGAAATCCGCTGATTCCGGTACTACTAAGTAAAGATTGCTCTACCAATTGTGAGAAATCACAGTCTTACTTTGTTTTAATAATTCAGGTCCTTGTAACAAACATTTGGTGCTGCAAGTCACTCTTTCACCTCACTAGATTCGTCGTAAGGAAAAATCTTTCTGAAATTCCTCCCTGGCTCCTAGCAACCGTATCATCTGCGGGTATGGAGACAACGTTTTGTGTGTCAGCTGGCCATACACAGTGTTGACCACTGCAACTCTGCTGCCTGGGGCCCTATTCTGTAGCCTTCCGCCATTATGCCGATCGGTTCCGTACGCGAGTGCACTGATCGGTCTTGTTTTTGAAGGATGGTCCCAACATTATTCTGTAAGCATTTCGGAAGCGATGCCGAACGGTTCTAGCGAACCGGGACGTTGTTGTCAGTTCTCATCACGCCAACCGAAGATAAGCAATCTGCCTGAGACCCACGCATGCAAACTGCAGCGCCACAGTGGCACGAATCCGAAGCGGCTAGCAGTCTAAACAGGCACGCTTGTCTTTGAAGTACCGAAAAGTGTGGTTAGAGTACGAAGTACTTTTCAAATTTCACTGATCACGTGCCTCCATGAATACATGATAACGATAGGATATTGACTGTGTTCTGGAAACTATCACAAATGTCACATTATGACATTTTATTTTCATTGACATCGATGTCTTGTTTAGGATTTTACGTTTCGGAATATGAGTTAGGAATCGAATGCAGTATCACACTGTACAAATGCATCTATAAAAACACCAGAAATTTTTTTCATATTTTCTGTTTTCAATCGTTACTTAGTTGCTCGTGCTTCACAAATAAAAGAAGGTTCTGACAATAAATGAACTGTCATCAAATAGTTGCGTAGATGGAACATTCTTCCATGATCCCGAAAAATTGTTTAATAGTGTGTTAAAGAACAAGAGCACGCAGAGAATGTGGTTGCAGCTCGCTCCTAGAGATCCATTGATGAAGTAGCCTATTTCCTTATATGATACATCAACGATTTGGTTCTTAAAAACTAAATTTAAAAAATGCCTTGTAGAGAGCGTATGACGAGTGCAGCTACTGAAGTTCTTTGTAGTTCATAACATGCATTTGATGAATGAAAATGTTTCGTATACAATGGTATATGCTGCTAGTTTCAATCGCAGCAATTTAAGTTGTGCTCTTAGGTTCCTATCTGAGCACGCACATGGAAATCTCTACATATCCAGAAAAAAATTGTGAATTATTTGTGACAAGAAAAAATATAAATGTTAGTGCCAGTTGTTTCACACATAACAATTTCATCTTTCATTTCTTAAACACAAGGAAGTCACGGAATCGAAGATACTCATTACTGAGAAAGCGCACTCTTATGTGTAAATAACCACGAATATTTCAGAAAAATACTTGACTGACTATTAACGAGTCTCAAAATGTGTTACAAATACGAAGAGGAAAAAATATTTTCGTACCCAGCTGTATGCGAACTTGTGGCCTTTAACACTGCATTTCGTTGTCTTACCACCTTTCTTTTGCATTTCGTTCGTTATTGTTCGTTGTATTTGGTCGTAGTGGACATCAGATGACATCTGTAGAAGTTCATTGTTGATACCTTCACTCAGATTTTTTATTAAAGATGCCAGCCAGCTCTCTGACCGAACACGCTGAGCTACCGTGCCGGTGTCACGTTTGGCTACGACAATTCGCATGCCCTTTGAGCTTTATTCCAGTAATTCCAGAGAGACGCAAGCTGACTTTGCTGTCAAATGATGCAGGTGTAAGCCGTAAATGTATGAAATTTTGGAAGAAGTCCTCTTTTAGTCTTCACATATTCTTCCTTACATCGTTACTTAAAAGTTTTAAATGGGTTTCGATAGTTGTTAAGTAAAGCATTTGTAGAAAAAGTACGTGAAGTCACTAGTAATTCCTGTTAACACTCATGTGATATACGTAAGCAGAGCCGACATTTTGAAATTTAATATTTTTAAAACTCTTGATTATATAAAAATAACAGGTATTTTGTGAGAATATTGTCCGAAACTTTTTTGATGATATAGTCAATCACAGTAACAAGAATAAAAACTTCTTCAGTAACGCAATCACTAAATCCGAAGCTAAAACCTCTCAACATGTCTAAAATAACAAATTATAGGTGTAAATGAATCACACCGAGCCGTACAAGTTGGCCATACTGAAATGTAAAACCTGTTGGTACAGTTGCCGAAAAATCGACCGGAGGACCAGTCATTTACAGGTCCCAGAGGCTTACAGAATAGCAACCTCAGATGATGAACCGAAAATGACGTCACTACCGAGGCTAACCTGGTGCACCGATCGGTATGAATGATACAGAATAGGACCTCTGCCCTGGCTCCTGTGGCCTTGTGGCTCTATACTCCTTCTCCAGGGTCTCTTCACCAGCCTAAAAAAACTCCCAGCTCCCTCAGCTGACTATTGTAGTCAACTGCTTGACCAACCACATACATAACAAAGACAAGTGTGGCCTACACGCTGTGCCAGCCATAGGCTTGTGTGCCCCTGTTGACAGCTGTCCCTGACGCTGGCTCAAGATGATGTGGCCTCTTCTGGTCTGTACTGCCGACACCACGTCCAGTTGCAAGTCGCCTACCGACAGCCTGCCTCCAGCAATCTGCTCACGCTCCGCTGCTAGGTGACTGTTTCTCAGATAAAACGACTCCCGGAAGCAAACAAGATACTTCAGCATTCCCTGCATGACCCAGTACTGAAGGCAGCGTCTTATCTGTCACTGGGAGCCCAAGTGACCCGGATCTGGCTTCAGGTTTTTGCGCATTTCTAATCGTGGCAGTGGACTGACAATCGCTGGCGTGGCACTGCCTCCGTCGGTATACGAACATGGACACCTACTGGGGAGACTTGAGCACCTGATCCACCCTGGTGCGAGTAACCGTACCGCGGAATTTCAGTTTTACTGCACGTGTGTAGTTTCCACTGAGTTTTCGACAAAAGGGGGGCAATGAGGAATGATAGAACCACCTAGGTACTATTATTAGGGAAGTTCACTAAAATTGTAAAAATTGTAGAAAATCAAAGTATATTGTACTATGTGTCTGGGTGAGAGGCTGGGACAGATGTGAACAGAACGTGGAGGAAATTCAAATGAACTCTATTCTGCACTTCTTCCAGTACCAGTAGAGTCAGATCTTCCACCTGAGGTATTTTCGTACTTATTGACACATAGATCGATATAAATTTTCCTCATGTTCAGACGAAATATTTACGGATTAGCATCATTTCACGCACAGATGAAGGTGGAGCCTTGTTGATCAGAAGTCGATAATAGTTCAATCAAAAAAACAGTAAATACTGCGAAATGAATAAAGTTATGAGAAGAAGGGATAAATCATATTCAGATCTGAATTACAACCGTGTTCTTGTTCCCACTGTACTCAATACTGATTGTGAGTACGTACTGCAAGCATATAGCAACCTTGCAGCTGAAATTCATCCGACACGTGACGAGAAGATGTGAACGATCATAATCTGAGCTCTGACGGAGGATTCGTGATAGACCTGGCTAGCTGCAGTTACGGTCTGTGTGAGGGACTTTCCGCCAAACGCAAGTTCTACAGGTAATAGCCGTTTCTTCAGCCAATGTCATCATCGGCCAATGATGCACCAGATGGTCATCACACTGCTATAAATGCCTTGAGACAGAATTATCATCTCAGTTTCCTAACCTTGGTCAGTTTCAAGATATTTTAAACGTTCACATTTTATTTCACGGAGTGATTATTTGTCAGAGTGAAATAATTTGTGGTTTTTGGTACATGTCCTTTGACGTGTACCGCCGAATAAATAACTTCACTCAACCATCTCGAGAACTGCGATCCATGCAGCTTGGTTATGTTTTCTATCTATCCACCTTCCATTAGACTGTTGCCCCGGAATTTTTGTCTCTCTTGGAATTCATGAAGAACCGTAGTTGCTCCAACTACCTTCCGTTCAGTTGGTGTATTTTTCTGACCGCAATTATTATGTTTCTATTACAGTCCACATCCCACCCCAGTCTGTTTCGTTGTGCTTGTATTTCTTTCCCACTGATCCTAATGGCCCCAAGAGATTTATCGATCTGATTCCGCAGTCAAAATGTAGCATTCAACAACACAATTGGTATCGTAATGTTTCCTTTATTATGCGAGAGGAGAGAGACACGAATTACTAGAAACGAACTACGTCTCCAGAAATATCTTGATGTAAAACAGAAACAAAATTTCAGTGGGTGCTTGATATGTGGTGTTCTGTGATCCGATACAAACAGCAATTAAGCCGACAAAGTTTCGACACTATCAAAGTTAACGCCCGCTTCGAAAATGTGGTGTGCGGGTAGTTGTACACTACACAGAATGGAGCTGTGCGTCAAAGGTCAATACGAAAGTGACTTAAAAGCTTTTTTTATCGTACACTTCAACATCGCGGCAGACAAATTGCGTCATTATTGGATTTGACTTTTTACCAAGGCATCATCACATCACTAGTTTAAAAAAATAAAAAAGATAGTAAAATAGCAAGAAACAAAATTTCTAATTAAACTATCTGCTTTATGCAATTGAATGCCTTATACAGTAACTTATTATATGAACAGATCTGGAGAGGCCCTCATAATGTAGACGTATTTCTGGTGTTATTGTTGGAACTAAAGGCTCCACAACAGTCCAAATGATTCAAATGGCTCTGAGCACTAAGGGACTTAACTTCTGAGCTCATCAGTCCCCTAGAACTTAGCACTACTTAAAACTAACAAACTAAGGACATCACACACATCCATGCCCGAGACAGGATTCCAACCTCCGACCGTAGCGGTCGCGCGGTTCCAGACTGTAGCGCATAGAACCGCTCGGCCACCACGGCCGGCCACAACAGTCCAAAACAGCAATCTCTAAAATCGAAAATATGGGATTAAATCGGATGATTTAGAGAGAAAGCCATCCCTTAGTGAAAATTGGTAAAAAATTAGTTAACTAGTGTAGATAAGCCACAGGGTCACAGTAAGCAGAACATATGAGGGCCGCTTGCGAATGTGATCCACTGATATCGAACTAATAGCTGGTGGTCGTAAGTGCACTCTCAAAAGCTGGTGTGAAATAACTGATAAACCAAGCTACTTCTAGAAAAGTACAAGATTTATAAATCCATGACTATCTCACGTTGGGCTTAAAAGAGTTCATTGCGCATCCGTGTAAATTTGTGCAGTAGCACGCCGAAATCGCTATTGCGTTGTGGTCACAAGCGGTGTGAATCGATTATCCCAGTTTTCACAGGCTTTAAGAAAGAGTTTTATTTTAACTTTTAAACTGAGGTATCTACCTAACACATTAGAAACATTAAGTAATTTTGTGCACAACATTTCTACGCTTTTAAGACGTGCGCAAGGCAAATTTTCTGTAAATAAACGAAATAATTGTCGAGGTAGTGAGAAATATGCACACTCTAATTCATACTCGGTATTGGGGCACAGCACCTCAGGATGCATTGAATTCTAAAGAAAGTGTTTACACGTCGAATAGTGAGAAATTGCTCTTTGGTCGTACGTAAAACCAATAAGTGGAGCCCGCATCTCGTGGTCGTGCGGTAGCGTTCTCGCTTCCCACGCCCGGGTTCCCGGGTTCGATTCCCGGCGGGGTCAGGGATTTTCTCTGCCTCGTGATGGCTGGGTGTTGTGTGCTGTCCTTAGGTTAGTTAGGTTTAAGTAGTTCTAAGTTCTAGGGGACTTATGACCACAGCAGTTGAGTCCCATAGTGCTCAGAGCCATTTGAACCAATAAGTGGAAAGAGGTCAACTATTCAAGTGACAGTATTAAGGTTCCGAAGTTAGTAAAATAAAGGCTTAAATACTAAATCTGTCTTTCGGTACCAACTCACAACACGCATCCCAAGCTTAGTCATAGTAAGAATGTGTAAACGAAAGATATAGAAACAAGTGGAAGAGAAACTCAAGCGAAGTTTTCGACTGTTTCTCTAGGAATAGTGCTGTACAGATTACTGGAATAGTGGAGCACATCAACAACCGGAGAAAAGACGCAGTAAGTACTAATCCACAAGAAGTGTCAAAGGGTGGATGTGCCAAACTGATGCCAATGCCTTGAAGAATTACTGAAATGCCTGTTTTCCGCAGTTAGGTCACTACGCGACATCCAGTGAAATCAACAATGCATCGGTAATGTACCACCCTTACGACTTCATGGAGCGAGGAACTCTCTACATAAGCTGGATTCCGTGCCCTGTATATCTGATTTTACATTGTCTACTACGTCAGATTCCGTGAGTTACCGAGAATAACCTGGTAAGTAAGAGGAACAAAGGTTACTGCTGTATCGGCTTACCGATACAATGTCTTGTTACGATAGTTGTGTTTTTTTTGTATGATTGGTGATACCAGGGGGTACTGATGGGACCGTTCCTTAGATAAACGGGTGTAATAGTTTACGTTTAGAACCTCACATTAAAATAAGCTACTTTATAAAATCGATTTTACGAGCTTAGTCTAAAATATGTAGTCGCCAGTCCTTGTCAAGAAACCCAGTCGACTCGTGATTCACGCCACCGAGGAAAAGGAAACTCTCGAGGTGAAGAAACAATGCATGTAGGCCAAATGCATGCTAACATGATAATTTTAGTTAGCCGCCGATCTAAGACCACTACTCAGAATGGCACATAATATTAAACTGCCTTTTATGGTGGAATAAAACAGCACCTAAATGCATTTTAGAGAAATATTACGGCCTCTTCAATCTTGTGTCAAAGTTTTATGAATGAAATATATATGTCAGTGATGAATGAGTTGTCGTGAAATACAGTGAGTCTAAATTTCTACATTTAAAAAAAATCGCTGTGATTCACGAGAATTTTAGCATACGTAGCACCCATGCTACATTAGAACTGGAATTTAATGTGAGTAATAAAATATTTTCAAGTTTCGCCTTAATGGATTTTATTTATAAACTGTATATTAAAATACGAAAATATATTTCTGTAAACACCGAAAAAATATTACTTTATTATTATGCCTGAAAATACAATCAGAAAATTATACAAAATTATGCTGTTTTTTAATGGAAAGTGCCCGAATGTAAACCGAGTGTACATCGAAAAAAAATGTATCGCTGATTAGTTGTGATGAAATAAAGTCACCTTTTCAATACTGGATGGTACAGTAGTATCGGGAACATGTTCTAAACACATTCCGATACAAAATTACTAAAAACTAACAGTGATGACAGTTCGATAAGCAGCATTCTACAAGCGGTAGCTTCCACCCACTGGGAGCGTGCAGTTACGAAATAAAGTCAAGTATAGAAAACACACGACGAAAAGAGCACGTTGCAGTCACGTGGAGTGAGATTAGTTTCTTCCCTGAGCTAGATAAAAAATAGATGTAGCATACGCGTTTCATGAGAACTGCAGAGCATTCGCAGATTCGATGTATGGCTATGAATTTTTATTTTTCGACTGAAAAGAACGTATGAACCGTGGATTTACTTTCAAAATCTTTTCTTAAAGAATTTACTTTACTTACTAGCGATTCATCAAGAACATTAACACATTTAATCACACTATGTGAGCGTGGTAGTAGTTGCCAGTAGGTAACTGATGAAAACAAAGGTCTTTCAACAAATGGAAATTTTATTCCTAAAAACCCTTTATATAAAAAAAAAACAGATTTAAAAATTATAATCAGAAAGAACCCTCTAAATATCAAGTTACAATTAATTCAGAGGCAGAAATAACAATTTTTTTTCGACAGTATGAGCTATCGGGCTGAGAACCTTGCCTCTTCCATTTAAAACGGCCGTAGTCACGACCGCTCACAACAACCTATGAAAGACTATACTGGTACAAATCTGCAACACACCAGATTACTTTGAACTAAAAATTTTAACAACTCACACAAACACCCCGTAGGAGGGATGGAAATGGCACCAAACACTCACATTAAAAAAAAAAAAAAAAAAAAAAAAAAAAAAAAAAAAAAAAAAATTACTCGCCACCGAGAGTGCAACTTGTCTTTAACAGAAAACTCTTACGGTGGCAGGGTGGCAACTTCATATACTAAAATGACCATTTTAATAACAATCCTTGAAATGCAGTCTTACATAAAATGTACAAACACGCTCTACATTACACATGTACCGGCTTTCAAGATGATAGGCAAGATAAAAACATGTTTCAGGAATTCGGCCTTTGCACCTTAACCAATAGATTCGTTAACACTGAATCCGTCAAACATGACAGAGGCAGCTATTAACGTACGGCAGACTGACAGACAGACAGACACTAACTGCCTAACAAATGCGGACGGGAGACAGACGAGCAAGCTGGGGACGAGAGACTGACCAAGAAAACAAGTAGAATTTAACAAATCAATGAAACAACACATCTCGAATCACTTAACTTCTAATAAACTGCAGCACCCCCAACGCTCTCCTGAACCGTCCGCTGCCAGCCGCTTCAACGGACGCAGGAAGGCGCACCGATCTCTCGTCTCACGGCGTCACAGCTCGCACCGGCCAGCCCGATGTCGTGGGTTGACTCCTGTTACTCTTGTGTCGACCGCGAAGCCACTACCCCTTGCTATACGGCGCGGCTGACTGGACTCACGTGAAGACCTCACATGCGCCGACGTTCAAGGAGGACAAGTCATCTTGTGTCTCAGTGCACGACCGACCAACTGATCGATCCAACCGCCAATGACCGTTGCCCGACCAACTCGAGCAGACTGGTGGTCTAACGCGCATACTAGCACTCTGGACGACAGACACTGACTGCCCCACACTGACCCGGCCGATCAACTGACCAGACTCGCCAATACTGACAGACTGCCCCCCTGCCGAGCTCATAGCGCCCCATAAATGCACGTGAACAGGCAACTTTTCCCCTTTCCCACCAGAGGGAGACACGAAAGCTGCGATTGCCACAGCGGCGCCACCGCCAGAAACGGAAGGCGACTGCTTTACAATACGCGCTGCGGGGCGCTCTTCAACACACCGAATTTTACCACGGCTCAAAGTAGGTTTTATGGTGTTGGTCCTTCCCTAGACACTCACTCTTCTACACGGCAAATTTTCTCAACCATTTATGAGATGGCGGGTAGCTCAGTTGCAGAATTATGCAGTTTGGCAGTTGAGGAAATATTCGACATTAAACACACAGTTCGTCATTCTGTAAATGCTTGCCACGAGGATGTTTGAGTGGAATAAGACATTAGTTGCCTTCTCGGGAGAAAATATTATAGTTAAATAGCAACAGTTGTGGCTGGTTCCTGTATAAAATGAGTATGGGCTTTGTCATACAAAAAAGAATAGGAAAATAAATCTAGCACAGCTTCGTGTGTCGCTTTGCTTTGACAGCATCCAGCAATCGTAACCCTTCAGGAGATTTTGGTCGTATACTCATGTGACGGTTTGCACCTTAAGAGTTTAATCAGGTAGAACATCACAGAAGCTCCAAGAAACGTACGTGGAGAAAGTTGCAGTAAACTTCCAGCTATTTCAGCTCATTCGATATTTCTTTTGAAGAGTAAAAATCGTCGATGAGTGCTTGGTACATCAGTAAGACCCCGGAACTAAGGGTCAAAGCAAGCAGTGGAAACATGTGGATTCACTGCCGCCAAAGAAGCCGAAGACTCACTAATCAGCAGGTGCTGACGCTGAGCGTCCTTTAAACAGATAAGGTTTGGCAGTAGCAAACTATAGTTGAGGGAGCAAACTACCACAGGCACGTGCTACCCAAGTCACATGCCGAGATAATGGCAGCCTTCCAGGACAAGTCATGTGTTTTTGCTCCACATTTGCACCTCAGCTCATACTGCACAAGACACAGTCATACGTTCTCCTTGTTCTGACTGCTAAATTTTGCCTCACTTCCAGAATTCCCCTAACTTGGCAGCCATTGTTTTCCTTCACTTTCCTTGGATGAAGAAACCATTGTATGGAAGACATATACAGAAAGAGGGGCAGGTGATTTTTGGGATGGAACGTATTCAAGACAGTCAGAATAGAGACCAACAACCTGCATCAGGTGAACCATAGTTGGAAAAATATATCACATTGGATGATGAGTTTGTTAAGAATGACTGAGACAAATATTGTCGCAGCTTGAATTTCGTCTAGGTGGCAATCAAAACTTCTCATCTACTGCTCGTACAAAAAGATGTCTTATTCAGTCTTCTGTTCGCGAATCGCTCAGGAGGGAGCATACAAGCTGATTCACTTCTGCCAATCGTTGGCTAACCCATTACGAGAGTGGAAGAGGGAACTATTATCCGCATAGCCGATGGTGCCACAACAAGCGACTTGCCATCCAATATTTCGACGACCTTTTTCAAGTACTCATACGGGAATATGAATGGTCTAGTGGGTCCAGTTCCGCCTTGAGTGCCGAGTGGAGATGTTGCCTCACTGCAGTGTCACACATGGCTGGACAGCTCTTCCTGAGTCTTGTTTGTGTCTTTGTCAGTGTCACATCACCGTTTTGTCCGTAACGTTAGTTGTTTTGTGAGCCCGTTGACAGCGTAGTCTGCTTATAATGTCCACCACGGGATACAAGCGTGTTCCCAGAAGAGGTACAATCAGCCTTAGTTTCGAAAAATCCACGCCTTGGGTCCAGCCGGGATCTTCTTGGAGGTATACGACTGACTTCTTCAAATCGTTAACATAATTAACGTAACCTCTGATCAGCTTTATAAATTCTATTTTGAGTCTGACAACTTTCTTTTTTTTTAAGTTTCAGGATCCACTGAAGTAAATAGGTTGCTTTTGCTTCACAGTTCTTACGTTCTCCTTAAGCATCTTGATGGTTCCGTAGGTGTGGTGCTTCTTGCTAATACGGATCTGTATTACGGCAATGTCTGAGTGTTCAGTCTCCTACTGGAAGGTGACTACAGTTTACTTAAAGAGGCTTTGCTCTTTCACCCTGAGGTGAGGGTACATGAGTGAACACTAGTCCACCGAGCACGGTGAGAGATGGCATGCTACTCTCTCACTTTAATAACACTGTCAGTCGGATTAATATTCATATTTTAGGCCATGATGTCGATGTTCCCCAGTACTTCATTTGATATGAACCATTTATGACTTCCTACATGAGGAAATTGTGGGCATAATGTTGTTATAACTGCACATGTACCCTTCAGAGAATATGCAGCCTAGCGGCCGTAGTGGAGGCGATGGAGCACATGAGAGAGATGAATTTCGGACCATAAATTCTGAGTCCAGCGACCTGTCACTGAGTGATTCTGGTAACCAGCGCTCTGCAGAGCGTACCTGCTGAGGCACATCAGGCTGTGGCACTCCAGTCTTTCCACTTAGGGTCAGAGCAGGTTCAAATGGCTCTGAGCACTATGCGACTTAACTTCTGAGGTCATCAGTCGCCTAGAACTTAGAACTAATTAAACCTAACTGACCTAAGGACATCACACACATCCATGCCCGAGGCAGGATTCGAACCTGCGACCGAAGCGGTCGCTCGGCTCCAGACTGCAGCGCCTAGAAACGCACGGCCACTCCGGCCGGCGGTCAGAGCAGGAAGAAGCCGATTAGCATAACATTTTACCTGGGTCAGGCGGCAGTCCATCATGATGAAGGTGGCGGAAATTGGGTGTTGGAAGCCGTTTAAAAGAGAATGTTGTAATCTGAGCTTCTGTGCAAACAGTGGGAACGTTTGAAGGTTCTCATACTAGCATCTAAGGATCTGGGACGATACAGAGTGGCTGGTGCAGGTGTGTAGTGGTGGCACGACTGTAACTCTCATGAGACCAATAAGTCGTCAGGTTCTTTTAGGTAGCGACAAAAACTTATATATCATGGGCACTACTGTCTGGAAAGCTTAACAGCCCTCTTTCAGAAACTGGTGATTCTAGTAAGATCAGATCTAAATGAGTGACTCTGGTCCCATCTAGGTACACGTCCCTTATCGAAAACCGGCTCTTCAGACAAGAGAGATTTTTACTCTCTCATTGGCTCCTCTCAGGATATGCAAAGCAGAGGCTTACTCCCCAGCGTGGAAAACCCGGTCCTGTGTCTGGATTGGCTACCAGGCCAACAGAACAGTCAAGAGGAGAGACTCAGTGAGTATAGGATATTTAGATTGGTTTGTACAATGTGGAGGCGGTTTCGTTCTTACTAATTCAGCTCCCATACTGAGGCCTCTTGGAAAGAGGTTGTAATTCTTTCCCTTCTTCGTCTTCTGGTCCTTTACTGGAGGAGAATTTCAAGTCTTTTCCTAGTGTGTGAGACTTGTGGTCTGTAGTTTATTGTGACTAAGAGCCAGTTGCAATATTCAACTGCATCGATTGCCACTCTATATCATCACGGACACATCATGTGTCATGAGGGTTAACGTGTTCGTTCGGAGTCAGCCGTCTGATGTTTGACAATTCCAGCACACACCGTCGGGCCTATGAGTCAAATTGGTTTGGCCAGACCAGAGAGCGGGGGCACCTCACACTGAAATTTCAGGGCTCTGATTGGGAAGTTTCCAAAATTGCAATAATCATGACGCCAGTCCGTGTGGTTGGCAGATTTTCGTGGATGCGTGGGAACATTATAGCTGCCGCAGCGCGCCATTCCTCACACATAGGATGTCGTTTTCTGCTGCCGCCTGAAGCAAAGTATTTATGCACAGGCGTAGGGTTGTTAAATGATATTCACAGCTCCCTGTTCTCTGGTGAACCATAGTTAGTGGTGTGCTTGGTAGTAGCAGATTCCATTTGAATAGAAATGGGCCTCAGAGTGGATTCATGTAATCAGGCAGATTGTGTTGAAAAGCAGATAAATTCAGCTTGCCCCCCAAGGAATGCTTTGCCAATCAGGCACCATCCTTTTTATAATTTATGATTGTCATTTTTTGTAGGATTAATAAATTGTCATTACTTTTGTAAACTTAAATGCGCCACTATTCTCGTTCATACTGCCCAACTATTGACTATTTTTATTTTAGTGTGGTGATAAATGGGTACACAAGCAATTCAAGGTTCAATCTTATTAAATTATTTGCTTTGATTTGTAATTTGAGTGCTGCAAGATACCACAGACATAGGTGACAAAAGTGTCATGAGTAAATTCACTAATTTCGTATGTAGAAATTAAGTGCGTAGCTCAAGACTCACGATTTGAGGATTATAGAAAATTAATACTTTTCTTTATGTAAAAATAAACATTTAGTGTCACTCAGACGTATGTTTATAGTTAAAGCAGCTGACGGCTTGCAAGATGCTGCAATGTTATAGTGGAATCCGTTCAGTGGAGATGATAGTCAAACATAACATCCTTCCCATCTACGGGTCTGTGTTTTCCGCATTCGTATAACGTATAGTGGGCAAATGGGTGCATGCTTTCTCTGCGATGAAAGTGGCCAACTCAGATCTAACTGCCCGTGGCAGGTAATTGTGTTGAAGTCCTTATTTCAACAGCCTCGAAAATTACCGTCAGCTGATCGCGTTTCTACTGCTCACGACATTGGTGCCACGTCTTTCTCGGCTGCAATGGAACAACAGACGGATGGGCTGCTAAGTGCTCCTGAATTGCCAAGCTGGCCGTGTCCGCAGAGTAATACACTCCTGGAAATGGAAAAAAGAACACATTGACACCGGTGTGTCAGACCCACCATACTTGCTCCGGACACTGCGAGAGGGCTGTACAAGCAATGACCACACGCACGGCACAGCGGACACACCAGGAACCGCGGTGTTGGCCGTCGAATGGCGCTAGCTGCGCAGCATTTGTGCAGCGCCGCCGTCAGTGTCAGCCAGTTTGCCGTGGCATACGGAGCTCCATCGCAGTCTTTAACACTGGTAGCATGCCGCGACAGCGTGGACGTGAACCGTATGTGCAGTTGACGGACTTTGAACGAGGGCGTATAGTGGGCATGCGGGAGGCCGGGTGGACGTACCGCCGAATTGCTCAACACGTGGGGCGTGAGGTCTCCACAGAACATCGATGTTGTCGCCAGTCGTCGGCGGAAGGTGCACGTGCCCGTCGACCTGGGACCGGACCGCAGCGACGCACGGATGCACGCCAAGACCGTAGGATCCTACGCAGTGCCGTAGGGGACCGCACCGCCACTTCCCAGCAAATTAGGGACACTGTTGCTCCTGGGGTATCGGCGAGGACCATTCGCAACCGTCTCCATGAAGCTGGGCTACGGTCCCGCACACCGTTAGGCCGTCTTCCGCTCACACCCCAACATCGTGCAGCCCGCCTCCAGTGGTGTCGCAACAGGCGTGAATGGAGGGACGAATGGAGACGTGTCGTCTTCAGCGATGAGAGTCGCTTCTGCCTTGATGCCAATGATGGTCGTATGCGTGTTTGGCGCCGTGCAGGTGAGCGCCACAATCAGGACTGCATACGACCGAGGCACACAGGGCCAACACCCGGCATCATGGTGTGGGGAGCGATCTCCTACACTGGCCGTACACCACTGGTGATCGTCGAGGGGACACTGAATAGTGCACGGTACATCCAAACCGTCATCGAACCCATCGTTCTACCATTCCTAGACCGGCAAGGGAACCTGCTGTTCCAACAGGACAATACACGTCCGCATGTATCCCGTGCCACCCAACGTGCTCTAGAAGGTGTAAGTCAACTACCCTGGCCAGCAAGATCTGCGGATCTGTCCCCCATTGAGCATGTTTGGGACTGGATGAAGCGTCGTCTCACGCGGTCTGCACGTCCAGCACGAACGCTGGTCCAACTGAGGCGCCAGGTGGAAATGGCATAGCAAGCCGTTCCACAGGACTACATCCAGCATCTCTACGATCGTCTCCATGGGAGAATAGCAGCCTGCATTGCTGCGAAAGGTGGATATACACTGTACTAGTGCCGACATTGTGCATGCTCTGTTGCCTGTGTCTATGTGCGTGTGGTTCTGTCAGTGTGATCATGTGATGTATCTGACCCCAGGAATGTGTCAATAAAGTTTCCCCTTCCTGGGACAATGAATTCACGGTGTTCTTATTTCAATTTCCAGGAGTGTATAAGAGACGGCGTACGCAGGATGGCGAAGAGACGTATATATCTACAGCTCACGCACCCCTCCTTGATGTAACTTTGACGGTTTATGCATCTTTAAGAGATCAGCACTGCATTATTGATGGAGTCGATTGTGCGAAAACAGCAATGATATCTCTAGTGTTTTTCGTAGTATTCCCCTCTGCGGAACCATCCATGAGTTAGGAGGTCACTGAACCTTCTGATGCTCCAGTGATCAACTGCAGTAAACTGAGGAGTCCCTGAAACCAACTGTTCCCTTGATGTCACCCGCTCAGGTCATACTGGAACGACCAGATGTCGTTATTCCAGTGGAGGCGATGCGAGGTCAGGAAATTCTGCCTGTAACACCTAGATGATGTGATGCCTGACCCCTTTCTTGTGCGTCTATCTGAATTGCAATCATCCATTCCTGCGGATTCGGCTTCTGTGTCTTCTTGTTTGCCGCCTACTTTGGTTAATATTCAGGAACCGCCTACATCCAACTGCTGATGCTGTATTCCCTTGTCGTCGTCGTAAACGCGTTGAACCTTAGCGTTTGGTGGCCTGCAAAAATAAGAAACATAAGGATTTTAGAGGCGATGGTCCAAGCCCCCGCCGTCTTGCTTATCAGTGGATTCGCCAATAGACCTTGATACGTATTGATGGCGTAGTTAACATGATCAGCAGATAGAAGTTTGTTTCTCGTTGTTAAATTATTCGGGCTTATACGTTTCTTTCTTTGACTGAAAAGGGTACGATTGGAAATCTGTATATTGAGCAAGCAGTAAAGGAAACAAAAGAAAAATTCTGAGTAGGTATTAAAATCCATGGAGAAGAAATAAAAACTTTGAGGTTCACCGATGACATTGTAATTCTATCAGAGACAGCAAAGGACTTGGAAGAGCAGTTGAACGGAAGGGACAGTGTCTTGAAACGAGGATATAAGATGATCATCAACAAAAGCAAAACGAGGATAATGGAATGTAGTCGAATTAAGTCGGGTGATGCTGAGGGAATTAGATTAGGAAATGAGACTAGTAAAGGAGTTTTGCTATTTGGGGAGCAAAATAACTGATGATGGTCGAAGTAGAGAAGATATAAAATGTAGACTGGCAATGGCAAGGAAAGCGTTTCTGAAGAAGAGAAATTTGTTAACATCGAGTATTGATTTAAGTGTCAGGAAGTCGTTTCTGAAAGTATTTGTGTGGAGTGTAGCCATGTATGGAAGCGAAATATGGACCATAAATAGTTTGGTCAAGAAGAGAATAGAAGCTTTCGAAATGTCGTGCTACAGAAGAATGCTGAAGATTAGATGAGTAGATCATATAACTAGTGTAGAAGTATTGAATAGAATTGGGGAGAAGAGGAGTATGTGGCACAACTTGACAAAAAGAAGGGACCGGTTAGTAGGACATGTGTTGAGGCATCAAGGGATCACAAATTTAGCTTTGGAGGGCAGCGTGGAGGGTAAATATCGTAGAGGGAGACCAAGAGATGAATACACTAAGTAGATTCAGAAGGATGTAGGTTGTAGTAAGTACTGGGAGATGAAGAAGCTTGTACAGGATAGGGTAGCATGGAGAGCTGCATCAAACGAGTCTCAGGACTGAAGACCACAACAACAACTATAGGACCTGCGGCTTGCTTCGTTGCGTCGGTTTGTCTATGATCCCTGTGCAGATGTCCTATTCTTACAAGAAATACAGGTCGCTCGCATTTCTCTCCTTGATTTTTGCACTGTGCATAATGTGGCCCCGAAATGTTCCAATGGGGACCACCTTGCTTTTCTTTGGGGGGGGGAGGGGGGGGGGACATTCTCATTGAAGGGATTGAGGTTCTTGATAACGGTGGAGCAATAGGATGTACTTTTCTTCACCTGACTTTGGTTCTTCTTTATGCACCGTCCAGTACCCAGCGCACTTTGGCCCAATCCCGATATTACAGGGAGAAGGTGGTTTGTATGTTATGGGAAAGCGGCAGAGTATTCAGATTAGTGGGGCTTTTAACTGTGTGTTGCGTCCTCTACATCAGCCTCCCAATTTCAATTTCTGCCCGGAATTTCAAGATTTACATCGTTCCTTGGTACTTCAAGATGTTTCCGTCCGTAAATATCCAACTATTGTCAGATTAAGCTGTTTTACTGCTACTCCTAGCGATATACTTGACAGATTTTATTTACTTGATTGGATGCGTTATAGGATTTAGGTTGTTGGTGTCATCCTCGGCAGCTTCACGAATCGCTGTGCAGTGAGTATTACTTTAAATAACACTCAACAGTCGAACGAAATTATTTCGACCTCCTTGGATGCAGACAGCGACACACTTGGAGAGTCTCTCTTCCGATGAGGTATTTCGGGAATTGTGCAGCCGCACATTCCGTTCAACTGCGTGATGGACCTTCATTCTGGAATGGGGGGATCAACTGGCAAAACCGAGGATCCGACAAAAACATTGATATGATTCTGCGTTGACAGGGCGGGGGAATTACGAAGGACGCAAGAATTTTACTACTCTCTCTTACGTGACCTCTAGGTAAGTAGCTCCGCTACGGATTCTTGACGTCAGGCGAGTAAAGGCGCAATTTGTACAGTTCAAGCAGCATCAAATGGAGAAGTAAGGATGCAACCCATACCACGTTCCGTAGTGGTGGATGAACTGACTTCTGCATATCAACTTATTCCATATCAGTTTCATCGTCGCTGTGAGTTTGTTACGTCTCTCAAGACGAGGGCAAAGTTCTGGTTGCACAAAATGACATACAGCTCGCTGTACATCAGTTCTGTACTGGGTCAAACGAGATACCCGTTCCCATCGACGTATCATCCGATTTGTTTGTTTGGGTTCTGCATCGTAGACTTACACAACTGGCCATTAAAATTGCTACACCATGAAGAAATGCAGATGATACACGGGTATTAATTGGACAAATATATTATACTAGAACTGACATGTGATTACATTTTCACGCAGTTTGGGTGAATAGATCCTGAGAACTCAGTATCCAGATCAACCACCTCTGGCCGTAAAAACGGACTCGATACGCCTGGGCACTGTGTCAAACAGAGTTTGTATGGCGTGTACGGGTACAGCTGCCCATGCAGCTTCAACACGATACCACAGTTCATCAAGAGTAGTGACCGACGTATTGTGACGAGCCAGTTGATCGGCCAACATTGACCAGACTTTTTCAATTGGTGAGAGATCTGGAGAATATGCTGGCCAGGGCAGCAGTCGAACATTTTCTGTATCTGCTGTTCGAAGTGTCGTCAATGCGAAAACGAGGTGACCGAGATGTGTAATCAGTGGCAAGCCATACCATAACACCGGATGATACGCCAGTATGGCGATCAGGAATACACGCTTCCAATGTGCGTTCACCGCGATGTCGCCAAACACGGATGTGACCATCATGATGCTGTAAACAGAACCGAAAAAAATGACGTTTTGCCATTCGTGCACCCAGGTTCGTCGCTGAGTACACCATCGCAGGCGCTCCTGTCTGTGATGCAGCGTTAAGCGTAACCGCAGCCATGGTCTCCGAGCAGATAGTCCATGCTGCTGCAAACGTCGTCGATCTGCTAGTGCAGATGGTTATTGTCTTGAAAACGTCCCCATCTCTTGACTCAGGGATCGAGACATGGCTGCACGATCCGTTACAGCCATGCGAATAAGATGCCTGTCATCTCGACTGCTAGTGATACTAGGGCGTTGGGATCCAGCACAGAGTTCCGTATTACCCTCCTGAACCCAACGATTGCATATTCTGCTAACAGTCATTGGATCTCGACAACTCGAACAGAAATGTCGCGATACGATAAACCGCAATTGTGATAGGCTACAATTCGACCTTTATCAAAGTCGGAAACGTGATGGTACGAAAGGCTACAATTCGACCTTTATCAAAGTTGGAAACGTGATGGTACGCATTTCTTCTCCTTACACGAGGCATCACAACAACGTTTCACCAGGCAACGCCGGTCAACTGCTGTTCGTGTATGTTGGGTGGCTTGCGGAGTATAAATGTAGAATGTAGATGTAGATGTAATCAGCTGGAAACTTTCCTCATGTCAGCACTTTGTAGGTGTCGCCACCGGCGCCAACCTTGTGTGAATGATCTGAAAAGCTAATAATTTGCATATCACAGCATCGTCTTCCTGTCGTTTAAATTTCGCGTCTGTAACACGTCATCTTCGTGGTGTAGCAATTATAATGGCCAGCAGGGTACATCTGCTCATAACGTTGAGTTTTTAGATGCTTCTGAAAGTGAGGCTGAATGTAACCTTCCTGTCAGATTACCTTCTCGTAACTCGCCGGGATTGGATGGTCTGCGTAAGGAGTTTTACGTGAGCTTTTTGCGTGGCTAGATACTATTTTTACAGTGCTTTAGAACGAAGTGCTGAGGTCGGGATTTGTCTCCAACTTGTCTAAAGATGTTAAAATTCTGGTTAGGTAGCAACTGATAAATTTCGTCCGTTTACCTTAGTAAACGTAGGTTATAAGACTTTGGTGAGGTCGGTCAATAGCCGGTTGTCTGCGTTGCAGGAGAGAGATGTTGCTGACCTTCAAAACTATGTTCCTGGTTGTACTATACTGATCCCAGTAGATGAACATGGTGTGCCATATCGGTGGCCACTGTTACTTCTGTCCCTGGTGCTCTGGAATTTTTGTATTTGGACCTGACGTGTTCGACCAAGTCAGCTAATTTGTGTATGAGCTTCCAAGCTTCGGTGCCTGTCACTGACCAACTGACACCATCCGTAGGGGATTTCCTCAGGGAAGTCCGCTTTCGTTTCCGCTGTTTATTCTATCACTTGCGCCCGTTCTTCGAAGACTCGTCGTGGGGGTACAGGGATGGATACTCGTGAGCGAGATGATCTCTGTGGGCGCATATGAGGACAATGTGATGATGTTACTCACAAGGGAACATCCCCATCGCACCCCCCTCAGATTTAGTTATAAGTTGGCACAGTGGATAGGCCTTGAAAAACTGAACACAGATCAATTTAGAAAACAGGAAGAAGTTGTGTGGAACTATGAAAAAATAAGCAAAATATACAAATTGAGTAATCCATATGAAAGATAGGCAACATTAAGGATAATGTGAACCAAGGAGCGCCGTGATCTCGTGGTTAGCGTGAGCAGCTGCGGAACGAGAGGACCTTGGTTCAAGTCTTCCCTCGAGTGAAAAGTTTATTATCTTTATTTTCGCAAAGTTATGATCTGTCCGTTCGTTCATTGACCTCTCTGTTCACTGTAATAAGTTTAGTGTCTGTGTTTTGCGACCGCGCCGCAAAACCGTGCGATTAGTAGACGAAAGGATGTGCCTCTCCAATGGGAACCGAAAACATTTGATCGCAAGGTCATAGGTCAACCGATTCCTCTACAGGAAAGCACGTCTGATATATTCTATACGACACTGGTGACGGCATGTGCGTCACATGACAGGAATATGCTGTCGACCCACCTAACTTGTACACTTGGCGAATGGGTAAAAAGATTCTTCTACCTTGCCCGATTTAGGTTTTCTTGTGGATGTGATAAACACTCGAAAAAACTGATGAAAACATAAGAGTTTGTCACATACACTGCAACAAATGAATGCAACAGTTTCACAGTCGCACAGTTTTCCCTGTGCTCTGTCAAGACATATGTTTTTAACGTTTTCTAATTTTTCCGTGTGTAGACCGTCAAATCCTGCATATGTCCAAGCAAATCTGAACATGTCCTGGAATTTTGGAGAGCGAAGTTTGTTATATAAAAAATTGAACTTTTCACTCGAGGGAAGACTTGAACCAAGAACCTACTGTTCCGCAGCTGCTCACGCTAACCGCGGGACCACGGCGCTCCTGATCTGGTACTATCCTTGATGTTGCATATCTTGCGCATGGACTACTCAGTTTGTATATTTTGCTTATTTTTTTCACAGTTCCACACAACTTCTTCCCGTTTTCTCGATTGATCTGTGTTCAGTTTTTCAAGGCCTATCCACTGTGCCAACTTATAACTAAATCTAAGGGGGGTGCGATGAGGAGGTTCCCTTGTCAGCTCTCCCTCTGAGATTTCATTGCTTAAGGCTACTATGGATGTCATTTGCATTTTAACTGTTTCCTGCATCAACGAAAGTAAATGTCTGTTGATCAAGTTAGGGGTTTCGATAATGCTGTCAGTTTGTGGTCGACGATGGTCGAGAGACTTAAATCTTCTGGATTCATAATTAACTGCTCTCCCTCCAAATGGCTGCACTTAACTAGAAGTCTATTACGGTTAAGAGACGAGGAGCAATCCCAGAACGTAGACGGCATCCCCTTAACCTGTTTCAGTAATTTCGGATCCTGCAGACCTTTATCGAGAGCGTATTACATCGCTCTGATTTTTCCCCTGCCGCGATGATGACTAGAAAACTGAAACGTAGCGGTCTCGCGGTTCCAGACTGCAGCGCCAGAACCGCGCTGCCACTTCGGCCGGCAGTTACTTCCTGGCAACTACTTCCACGCTCGCCTGGTGTGTTTAAATGTGTTAATATTCTTGATGAATCGCTAGTAAATAAATACTTTAAGAAAAGATTTAGCAAGTTCAAAATCACGGTTCAGATTGTATTTTTGCACTGAACTGTTTCTGTTACAATAAAAGAAACTGGTTGATTGTTACATTAAAGTCATATTGAACTCCGTCATTGCCGGTCCCAAGCCCGGGGCCCCATCTCACAAGTCATGGGGAAGGAGGAAGGGGGGGGGTAACAACCTCGTAAAAAGACCTGGGTCCATCTGGCTCCGGATGGTAGCACCCAGTTAGGGCCCCTACCTAGGGTTACAGGCGAAACCCGGCCAATGGTCTCGAAGGCGGAAGAGGAAAGTCGCTTCCCAACGGCAAAGAGAGCGGAAGAGCCACTGAAACATATCAGGTGGCGGCGGTACTCCATGTTAGGGGCGGCTACCAAAGGCGTCTGTGTCCCCATGTCAGTGGCGGCCTGAACACATCTTCTGGGGCTAACAACTTCAGTCGTATAACTGGACGGACACGAGCAGTCCCATCAAAAAAATTTTTAGCTCATGGAATGGATCGCACTATGGAATCGAGATTACCCCAGGGGGATAATCACCCGTTGATCAAGGTCGACGCAAGCAGGCATTCGGATTCTGGTGGACCTGCCAAAAAGTGCATAAGGGAATAGTTGGAGCTCCCAAGAACCTCAAAGAAGATTAAAACTAAAACGACTTTTAGTCATGGAACCATAAATGTACAGACAATGATTAAGACTGGTAAACTTAAACAGGTAATAGGTGAGATGAAAGAGAGAAGCATTGGAATATTAGCGATGCAAGAAACAAGATACACTGACAAAGACACAGTAGAGTCAGAAGGCTTCATAATACTGAAGGGGAAACCAGGAGTTAAAGTGGGATAGGAAAGACATGCACCTAGATGCTTTGGTGCAGGGTTCATAGTAGACAAGAGATACGAGGATGTCATAACTGAAATGAAGAGCAGGTCAGAAAGGATGTCAACACTGACTTTTCAAGCAGGGAACAAAAAGTATACAATAATAAATGGACATGCACCTACAAATGACAAGAACAGGAAAGACAAGATAGTTGCTGATAGTTTCTGGGAAGAGCTCGATGATATACTGAAAAACATACCTTATAGACATGTAAAGATACTAGTAGGAGATTATAATGCACAGATTGGAAGAGAGAAGCAACATAAAGGAGTAGTGAGCGAGTACCCTGCACACCAGCGGACAAACAAAAATGGAGAAAGGCTAATTGAACTGTGTCGAGAACACAAAGTGAGATTGATAACAACATACTTCAGGGCCAAACTGTGTAAGAAAAAGACATGGGAAAACCCATGCACCCGCCTTGGGGAATTCCAAATTGACCACATAGCAATCAGCTGGACAAATGCTAAAGAGATCATGAACACAAAGGTCAGGAATATCGCAAGAATAGAATCGGATCACTATCTTACAGAAGTTAAGTGCCTTTGGATTGTAAACAGGGACAGACTGCCACAGAACAACGGAAAACATAAAGCTAGACAGAGACAAATTAAGACACAATCGATTCAGATATGAGGAAGGAATTGAATCACTCAATGAATGGGACGACATAAAGTGAAATATGACGAAACAGGCTGAACTATGGGGAAAGGAAGAAAAGAAACGGAAGCACTGGTGGTGGAACAAGGAATGCGAGGAAGCGGTAGAGACTCGCAGGAATGCCTGGAGAGGCTGAAGCAGCAAGAAGGACCCGGAAAAATGGGAAGTTTTCTTAGGAGCAAGAAAGGAAGCAGCCCGAACAATAAGATGGACCAGAAGACAGAAGATGAAGCAGGAACTGGACGAGATTGAGACCAACTTCAGGAAAAACAACAAAAGACATTTTTCGGGAAATTCAAAAAGAGTGTGATTAGGTACAAGGGTAGAGAACTGTTTATAAGAGATAAGAAAGGGGAGCTGGCTGTCAGTGCGAAGGAGAACTGTCGGATTTTTGCAGAGCACTCTCACAACCTGCTGAACTGTGAACCACCTGAAGAAGAGCTGGAACTGGGGACTGACACAGAAGAGAGAGAGCCACGCCCTCCAACTAGGGATGAAGTCGCACATGCCATAAGCGATCTGAAGAATAATAAGGCAACTGTAGAAGATGGTATAGCAGCCAAGATGATAAAGTGATGAGGCAACAAAGCAATGGACAACATGACCAACATAATTCATCAGATCTGGAGAACAAAGAAGTTGCCAGAAGGATGGAAGAATGCAATTGTAATACCAATACACAAGAAGGGGGACAAGGGAGATGCAAACAACTACAGAGGAATATCGCTACTAGAGGCCAGATACAAGGTTCTGTCAAAACTATTGCTCAAGAGAGTAGAAGAACAGGTAGAAAGTACAGTTGTCATCTACCAAGCGGGACTCAGGAAGAGAAGAGGTTGTGTAGAACAGATATTTATCCTGAAGCAACTGATAGAACATAGGGTCTTAAAAAACAAAAAGACAGTAATAACCTTCGTGGACTTCACAAAGGCATATTACTCCATCGTCAGACAGGTTCTTGTCAGGATCCTGAAGAACAGAGGACTTGATGGGACTACACAAGAACTCATAAAAGAAATACTGACAGACACGAAAGCAAGAGTGAGATTTAGAGGAGTACTGTCAGAAGAATTTTAGATCAAGACTGGTGCTAAACAGGGGGATGGATTGTCACCATTGTTGTTCAATATAGCACTGGACGAAGTGATCAGGCAGTGGAGAGCAATAAACTTGGAAATGGGAATACCAAAGACCCATGTGGGGGACGAAAAGGACAACAGGGCTCAAGTGGACTGCCTAGCCTTTGCAGATGACATAGCAATAGTAATTGAGACGGAAGAAGACGCAAAGACACAACTCGACAACTTAAGTAAGGTAGCCAGAAAGGTGGGACTGAGGATCGCTTATAACAAGACAAAGACATTAAACACCACTGCAAACTGGGAAACACCGGAAGGCACTGTGCAATTGGTGGACAAATTTAAATACCTGGGAGAATTTATAACAGGAAGTGTGTGTGTGTGTGTGTGTGTGTGTGTGTGTGTGTGTGTATGCAACTCAGAGGCAAGTATCTTGTGCAATTTTATGCAATTATTTGTGACTTTCAAGTGAATGTTGCGGTAGTAATGCATATCTTTCATCTTGGTATCTATCTATAGGATGGAGACTTTATTGTTTACTGCAGATCTTTGAACTTAATTACAGAAGCTTTCTCCTACATTGTGATTGGCCACGTCATTTTAATACTTTGCTGTGATCGACTGGGGAGTGGGACGGGGTTAGCAAACATTACTGGGCTGATTAAAATGTCTTAGAATTTTTTAAAATTTTCTATTATCAGAACTGGGCTCGGTGAACTATCTTCCATTTTGAGTGTTTCGCTTTAATGGCTCCTGAAACCTACGGCTGTGATAGGTTGTTTAGTGGAAAGGAGGCGGTAGAAGAGAGGACATGTTTTAAAGATGTAGTTAGTAAGAGTGTTGATATCACTGAGAAGAGTGATGACTTCATTGATCATAAAGGCGGGGCTTGTGACTTCTTTTGTGGGTGACGTGTGACACTGGGTGTGCACGTGATGAGCTTTATGTCCTTCTGGAGTGCCTGCAGATATACTAATAGGTACATTACGTAAATGGTGTTAACATTCACGCCACAATAAACATTATCAGAACTCCATGTTCGTCGTCTGACTAGGGATTCAAACCCTGACATCCATTTAGAGTCAAAGCCCAATCAATCATGAACAGTGTCACGTATTAACTCAGAGTCTTCAAGTCGTCCGTATACCACAAAACCTCCTTATAGCAACAGCTGGAAGCTATATTCAGCGAGCACAAACTGTTTAGCCAAACATCGTGCACTCTGTGTCCAAACTGCAAAATGCACTGAGCGCAGTATTTCAACATCTTACAGTCACAGGTAAATCTTTCTTTAGAGTAACAAAAAGAATATACAATCTCATTAACAATCAACAACAATTCCATAAAATCTCTTGTTGATAGTCGTTGACAATTTCTACTACATATGAGGAAACCTATGTCTCTCCAGCCGATATCACAATGGTTATAATACTACTGAAAGCACCAGATAGTTTTTTGCAATAAATGCACAAACATCTTAGTGCTTTCTCAGTTGCGCTATCACATCAGACACGAAACAGATTTCGGGACTGTCGCTCTTTCATTTTTATGGTTTTGAATAGTAGATTACGTGGACATTGTATCAGCAGTTGCACCAAGGTCTCGATTCACTATGCACCGAATTTTCTGTCGTATTACCATCAGCCTTGGGGTGTGTAAATAATTATGAACCTCACCTTCAGCTAAAATTTTCTGCAGGACTTCGCTGCTTTAGAGACATACCAAAGCCAGTAGCACTGGTTGTCCGAATTAAAACGACTGGTGCGACAGGACATCCTCACACAAGCCACATTCATTCAGTAGGCAAACCCACTGGTTGTGTTACGCACACGAAATGGCTCCCCATGTATTAGCGATGACTGTAAGTAAAATATAAAAGCACACTCAGACATTCACGTCTATCGCATTCCAAAGACAGAACGGCATGTCAAGGCTATCGGGTAGACAGTACTCCTGTAAAACTGGTATGTCCGAAGTTTATTTACAATTGTGACTAGATGAAAAGTGTCGCCAGTTGATGGTCAGACACAATGCATTTAGATTGTACAGATTCGACAAGCTGCCTTTCGGAATCATAAGTGAACCAGCAAGATTACAAAGTTTATTTGAGGAATCGTTTCAAAACATTCGGAACATAATCAGTTACGTGGACAGTATAATAGCAAGTGGCGAAACAAGAGTGCTAACTTACGTTTACTGTTCTAGACATTACAACAAAATGGACTAAATTGAACCAACAAAAGTGTAAATTCTGTCATGAGAAAGTGGAGTGCTTGGGTTACATATTGGTTCAACGAATTTCAACCGACTTCGACCAACAAGCCGGCCGGAGTGGCCGAGCGGTTAAAGGCGCTACAGTCTGGAACCGCACGACCGCTACGGTCGCAGGTTCGAATCCTGCCTCGGGCATGGCTGTGTGTGATGTCCTTAGGTTAGTTAGGTTTAAGTAGTTCTAAGTTCTAGGGGACTTATGACCACAGCAGTTGAGTCCCATAGTGCTCAGAGCCATTTGAACCATTTTCGACCAACAAAAATCCAAGTGCCTGTGAACTTTAAAGGCTTTCAGTCATTTATCGGCCACATACATTGTTATTTCATAAGTTTTATACCAAATACTGCCCCGAAATCTAGACCCCATAAAAATCTACACTACAAAGGTGCAAAATATGAATGGCCCATTAGTGAAAGGAGTCAACACATTTATCGGCTTCCAATCAGAACGCCTTATCCTGGCCACTGACACGTCTCAACGAGACTCCGGGCTATTTCACTTTCGAAAAAGCATTGATGGATGTGAATAACCCACTGCATACCGTCTGAAACACTTGCGTCATTCCAGATCAGTTACTCCCAAACAAAAAAAGAGCTGGGTGTCATATTTGGAATCGAGAAATCGTATTTCTTTAAAGCACAACATTTTATCACATAATGTACCACAAACAATTAATTTCGTCCCTCGGGGTAGAAAAAAAAGGGCACGAAGCCTATAAAGCTAGGTTAGCCTTCTCAGCAATTACAATTACTCAGGACACAGTGCGTGGAAAAGACAAATGATAACGCTAGTGCATTATTCACAACGACTATAGTACCAGATCCAGCAACTGATTCTCGGGAAACAATGTGGTTCCAAATAAACGAATCTTTACCAAAGAGTTTACTAGCGTTTTCATTCTGGGCCTCCGTAACTGCTGAGGATACAGCTAAGGATATTATCCTGAAAAAGGTTACGAAATACATTCGCCACGGTTGGCTGTGGCGCCTGTCATCTCACTCCCTTACATACAATGACAGGGAAAAAAAATATCACAACACCAAGAACGAGCTGACGAAAGTTGGTAGGCGTGATTCTTTCTCTGAAAGATGATGTACTAATGCCTGTTAAAATTTCAAGTCAGTCGCATAAGAGTGGTCCTAGTAGCACCACAATGAGGAAGCCATCCAGGTGTGCTTTAAATACACGCTATAACGATCGTGAGAGTTAGTTACCCTTGGCATTAGACGCGGTACGTTGATGTTAATCAAGAAGGCTTTAAGGCAACAGAGACGCCTTTATCAACACCGCATTACGTTTGAACTATGTCGTGTAATAGGGATACACAACAGACTGACATAAATCGGTTACTTCAAGGACAGCTCCGAGCCAGACACTCTGCAACTTGCATTCCACTGACCCCCAAACCACCGCCATTAGCGAGAGCTTATCGCAGGGCAGGATGGAGGTCTGTTATGTTTCTGAGGAAGGCCGGATTCGCCTCCGTGACAGTGACGGCCGTGTGTTAGAAGAGTGCCAGTTGAGAGCCTGCAACCGGCCCGTCTGCGTGCTGTACACACTGGATCTGCAGCTGGAGTTACTGTCTGGCGTGCGATTTCTTAGGGTAACAAGAGCACTCCCTTGATTACTACACGCACCACGAGTGCAAATCTGTACGTCAGTCTGGTGATATGACCTACTGTCCTGTCACTCGTGAACACCATTCCAAGTGTAGTTTTCCGATGGGATAAAGCTAATTGACATACCGCTATCGCTACCCAAGGTACTCTACAGATCGTCGCCATATTGCCTTGCCTACTCGAACACCAGATTCTCACTCACAGTCAGCATTAACTGTCCCTATACTGACCGACCAAATGCAAAAGGCACGGAACACAATGAATGCATATATGCATGCTTATATTCAACACTCTGGCGCTTACATTGGTTATCAATGTACCAACATTTATGATTAGCAACGACTTATCTCGCGCTTAACCGGCGACCACTTAAATAGGTTACCTGTACAAATATATTCCCGAAATTTCATTACAATCCATCACTCTATTTCTACTTCAGCAACAGCATTCAGAGGATACAGAGAACACTGATGTTGACACCCGGACGACTAGACGACTAGAAATGTCGGGTGGCCATCCCGCCACCATTGTGTCAGTATACGATCCTCCTCCACGCTGATAACTGACGGACCTGGTGGATATCAAGTACGGAGGCGCTCACAAGCCGTGGCACCTAATGGTCCTGCGTCATCTGGCGTGCCCACATTCCCAGGTTTACTGCTGTGGAAGTTTGGGGTCGGGGGGATGGGGGGTTCGCGAGTAGAGTACATTTGGGATTGCTGCTCTACATGTAATTATTATGAATGGGACCCTTTCCACATCGTACACCACTGACTTCCAGCAGAGAGCGGGCATCTGGAACGCCTGCTCCCACCAATTCCAACATTAGGACCGCGCCACCCCCGCAAGAAGAGGACACAGCAACACTAGATATCGAAATGGACTGTGAACCTCTGACACTTCCCCCACTTTTGCGATCACCATACCAACAGTGATATTCCAGCCCCTACGTGTACACTAAAGGGGATAGGGATCTAGATATCTCTAGCATCCGACACTGAGGTTGCCATCCTGCCAACGAGCTATCAACGACTACTCCAGCGGCTCGAGACAAAAGCTATCGCCAGGCGACTGACACCCACAGTCGTCATAAACGTCATAGTTCAGCCTTTCACGTGGCGCAGGAACAATTTCTTGCTCTATTTTACACCGGAAAACTCGACCGTAGCTCAGAGCTAAAAAAAATCATTCGTCGAGTAAGTTTCTTTAGAACTCAGTCACTTCAGAGTGCCGAACGGCAATTGTCAAAAAAAAAAAAAAAAAAAACTGTAAGTAATCAGTTAAGATTTGGTCACACTGTTGTCGTTTTTTCTCAGACCTTTCGTTGCTAAAACATCTATCTCTCCTGGCTTTCCTCTATCCAGTACAACCTCAATAGCGCGTGATTATACTTTTATCGCTATCGAGTAGTAATAGTAATTCAATTGTTGTGCATTCATGCAGTATGGGTGTCGTTCGTCTACTAACAACACGAATTAGGACCAGACGCTGTCAGTGTCAGCATCGATCAACGATTTTGCCATACTTGGACTTAACAGTAACTGTGTCATAAACAAAAACACTCATGTTTTTTATGGAGATACATTACCTACTTAAATATCTGCATGTATCCGTTTGTAAATTATATTTGTATTCATACATACTTAAATATCTGCATGTATCCGTTTGTAAATTACATTTGTATGCATCGACCTAAAACAGTTCTTTCAGACACATTCGTTTCGACGAATACCAATCCTTACTCGAAACTGTACATAGTCTGAAAAGTTCACACGCACGTCGCATTCGCAGCTGTGCCCAGTTTATTGTAATTATGAACTATCCTCCACAAAAAGTTTACAAACGGATTGTTTCTTTTAGAATTGCTTTCTCAAATGTTGCTGGTACAAGTCTCATGGAACAAACTGTTCAATTCGCGAGTTAGCAACAAGCCACGTGGTACTTAGTTATTTAAATATCACTAAATATTCTGAATCTCTCACTAACTCGAATTCGCTTCCACACTTAAAGGCACTTCTCAAACATTTTAGTACCGAAATATCACGATATTAATAGTTTTCAAAGTAGCGTATATCAATAGGTCTCATCTCTGTGAGATCCAAGCCCAAACTCTACTCCTCCCTCTGCACAAAAGAAGTTTCTAGTTCCCAATGAACGGGCGAATATAGAAATTTCTGATTTGTAGAGAAACGTTTCAGCCAATCGGAAAGTAACAAATCGACCCGCCCTGTCCCGGGTGTACATACGGAAATAATCGAAATACGTCACTGAATCATAACAGTAAAGTGCCATAAACAAATTACAAAAAAACACAAATACAAAATTAATTCCCTCTTAACAAAACTGATTCACAGAAATCATTATTTCATTTCTCCAGTACCTTAAACTGACGAAATAGTTTATAGTAAATCCCTCAGAACAAGCGACTAACACACGCGTCATTCTCGAACGTCACTCACAAGACAATTCACTTCACTGTATAGCATAAAAACTTTACATAACACATTATTTCACATTCACACCTACTTTCACTCTCATAACGAAACACAGTAATAGTTGCAATTGATAAACAGTTAAAAATTAAATACACAAAACGGGAAATTAAAGTAACAGTATTTTGACAGCAGCTCCAGTCGTGTTTGTCAGCTAGTGACCACTATCATGTTACTGTTGTTGTTGTTGTTTGGTCTTCAGTCCTGAGACTGGTTTGATGCAGCTATCCATGCAACTGTATCCTGTCCAAGCATCTTCATCTCCCAGTGCTTACTGCAACCTACATCCTTCTGAATCTGTTTAGTGTACTCATCTCTTGGTCTCCCTCTACGATTTCTACCCTCCACGCTGCCCTCCAATGATAAATATGTGATCCCATGATGCCTCAGAACATGTCCGATTAACCGGTCCCTTCCTCTTGTCAAATTGTGCCATAAACTCCTCTTCTCCCCAATTCTATTCAATACCTTCTCATTAGTTAAGTGATCTACCCATCTAATCTTCAGCATTCTTCTGTAGCACCACATTTCGAAAGCTTCTATTCTCTTCTTGTTCAACACTATTTATTGTCAATGTTCCATACATGGCTACACTCCATATAAATACTTTCAGAAGCGACTTCCGAACACTTAAATCTATACTCGATGTTAACAAATTTCTCTTCTTCAGAAACGCTTTTCTAGCCATTGCCAGTCTACATTTTATATCCTCTCTACTTCGACCATCATCAGTTATTTTGCTCCCCAAATAGTAAAACATCTTTACTACTTTAAGTGTCTCATTTCCTAATCTAGTATCCTCAGCATCACCCGATTTTATTCGACTACATTCCATTATCCTCGTTTTGCTTTTGTTGATGTTCATCTTATATCCTCCTTTCAAGACTCTGTCCATTCCGTTAAACTGCTCCTCCAAGTCCTTTGCTGTCTGTCACAGAATTACAATGTCTTCGGCGAACCTCAAAGTTTTCATTTCTTCTCCATGGATTTTAATACCGAGTCCGAATTTTTCTTTTGTTTCCTTTACTGCTTGCTCACTATACCTCTATCATATCGCATACAAAATGCGTACACTCGAGCCATCTGACGCCGTATGTCACGAGCGTGACTTGTACTGCTTTTCTAATCACTGTTGTAACGACCCAGTGGTTGTCGTGCTCAGGCACTTGGCCAGTGCACATCGCGCGGTGACGGGCGGTAGCGCGGGCCAGTGTTTACGTCGCGAGCAATGCTGCGGTGGAGAGCTGAGCAGCGTGTCCGAGCGCTGTTAACGTTTGTTTCTGTACCACTGTTGTAAGTAAGATGTCAACAATTAACAGAGCGAACAGCGTTCAGTGTGTTTTCGATCGTGCTGCCTTGCGACCGACGGCTTTTGAAATCCATGAGTGGATTTTTGAGGATTTGAAATTGCCAGAAGATATAGTCGACACGTTCCAGTTGGACTTTGTGCAGTACTCGCTGTTTATCAAATTTATTTCGAGTGACACTTATGAGAAATTCGTTGAGGAGCATGCTGGTGTGAGACCATTTCGTCATAATGATGGCAGTATTAGTAATGTCCAAATCGTGCCTTCGGGATACGGCGTGAGAACCGTCAGGGTATTTAATGTGCCACCTGAGTGCCCTAATGACCTGATAGCACGTTCTCTGTCACTGTACGGCGTTGCTTTGTCAGTTACCAATGAAAAATGGTCGAGTGCATATCGCTATCAAGTTAACAGCGGGGTGCGAAGTGTACGTGTAGACTTAAAAAAGCATATACCTTCGTATGTTGCCATTGGCGGCTGTCGTGCACAGGTAACTTACATTGGACAACACCCTACCTGTTCGATCTGCCATTCAACAGAACATCTGCGGATGAACTGTACACGTCGACATCCATTTCAGCTTCCACGGGAACGTCCTGCAGACGATAGTGAAAAGCTTGTTCCGCTATTGAGTGAGGTAGTCGGCAGCCGGAACGTGTTAGCGAGGCGGAGATGCCAGTTCAGGTGGAATGCAGTGCCAAAGACATTCGCGGTAGGACGGACGTCGATCCGGCACCGTCATCCTAACCGGGGCAGTTATCGCTGGATAGCAACGATGCGCCAGCCACCTCTGAAACTAAGCCGTGTGAGATACAGGAGCGGGTGCAGATCAGTTTGCCTGAACCACCCCTATCGGTAGAGACTGCAGCAGAAGCGAAGAGAGGCCGTCGAAGGAGAAGCAAAGGGACTAGTAGCAAAGAGGAAAAGTCGGATGATTTGAGACCCGTACACGTGTCAGAAAGTGGCAGCGAGACTTAACCTCAATCTTCTTGCTCCGTGCGCTGCGAGGACACCGCGAGGCAAGAACGCATTCGTGAACAAACCAAACACCTGAAGGCACTAATGAGCGCTGAGAGGGAACAGAGCACCGTAACGGCAAAGAGGAAGAGCGAACAGAGTAGCGAGCAGTTGCAGCAGCGCTCCCGCAGGAACTCGCTGACGTCAGTCGCAGCCCCGCTGGTGGTCAGGCGGATGCGACCACGCTGACAGACTCAGCCGGCGGTGGCGGGCAGGGCGGCGCGCACACCGCGCAGCACCCCGACAGCAATGAGCCGTGGTGGCAGCAGAACGAGGAGATGCAGCAGTAGCTGCTCTCGCGCATGACCATCGCGCTGCGACATTTCCACTCTCTGACCCGTTATTGGTTTTGACATTTCGTTTCGTACCCCAGACGTTCCCAACGAGTTTGATTCAAAGCCGTCGAGAAGGACGATCCAACACAGAGCTCATTGTCCTCTGAATCATCATGTGCGATAGCCAAACCTACAACGTTACCACACCTAACGTCAATAGAATTCAAAGTGCGGTGAAACTCCGTTCGCTAACTGATTTCTTGTATGGTACCAGCGTTGACATTGTCCTCCTACAGGAGGTAGTCACAGTCTTAGAAGTGTCGGGTTACGTTCTCATTGATAACATCAATCTCCAGCATGCTGTAGGCACTGCCATACTTCTGCGCGACGGTATACCATTTACGGATGTGCAGCGGCTGCCTAGTGGTCGTGGCATTTCTCTCCGAGTGAATGGTGTGCAGGTTGTTAACGTGTACGCCCCCTCAGGTAGCACTCATAAGAGAGATCGCTCAACATTTTATAAAAACGAGGTTCCCATTCTTCTTAGCGCTTATCGTGCACATCTCATGCTCGGTGGTGACTTCAATTGTGTGCTTAACAACAGAGACCAAACTCCTAACACGTACAGATGTATCGAACTTGAACATTTAATTCATGGCATGCGTCCTCACGATACATGGCAACAACTGCACGGTGAACGGGTAGCGTACACTTCGTAACCAGTCATTCTGCTAGCCGGCTGGATAGGATCTATGTGTCCGAGGCCCTCCAGCGACACGCTGTGAACGTGACATAGCTCCTGTCAACATCTCCGACCATTGTGCATATGAGTGTTACCTTAACCTACACCGCCAGCAAATATACCACTGGAAAGGCTACTGGAAACTGAATGTCAGCCTTCTGCAAGATGCCAAACTTGAAGAGGAGGTGAACATAACGTGGCAACAGCTCCAGCGGCTACGACGTCGTTACGATAGTGTTCTCCAGTGGTGGATTCAGTGTGCTAAGCCTAAATTACGCCTCACCCTCATGAGTTACGCCCGACAAAAAAGCTTTTGGCAGAAACAGACTATTGAGTTTTATTATCGCTGTTTGAGGGAACTGTACAGTCGCACTAACAATCCTTCTCGCGATATCGACGTAAAGATCAAACGATATAAAGCGAAAATCACGGCGATACAACGCCAACGAATGCAAGGCATCATCGTGCGAGCCCACCCAAAGGACGTTGCCGCCGAAGAACGGGCCTCTCTGTACCACATCCTGAGAGCGACGAAACGGTGTAAAGCCATGTTGATTGAAGCCGTCGTTGATGACGCTGAGAATGCCATCACGAAGCAACGTGACATCATCTCGCACGTCTACGACTATTATAGTCAACTTTACAAGATGCAAGCCGTTGATGAACACTCGTGCGACGATTTTCTTAGGACCTTGAGCTGTCGCTTGTCACAACAGGATAATGCAATTCTGGAATCTCTTTTCACAGAGGACGAAATCCGACTGGCGGTCCACAGTGCAAAGAAAGGGAAGTCACCAGGACCCGACGGTCTCAGCGCTGAGTTTTGCCAGCGTTACTGGGAACTCCTCGTTCCGACACTCCTCGAGATAGCGAATGAACTCTGGCACCTGGAAGCTATACCCAAGGCATTTACGCAAGGTATCATCCTGCCCTTACCGAAAAAAGGGAACAGCAGGAAGGTCGAAAACATGCGACCCATCACACTCCTGAATGCCGTTTTCAAAATCATCACCAGATCGATTAAGCTAAGGATGCAAACCGTTATGTACAAGGTTTTGGGCAGTTACCAGTACAGTGCAGTTCAAGGCCGAAGTGCAATCTCAGCAGCCTGCGATTTGAGGGAGATCATCTGTTCATATGCTGAAACCAAAGGACAGGGCGCTCTGATCTTTCTAGATTTTGAGAAGGCTTATGACCGTGTACGTCATGACTTCCTCTTTAAAAGCATGAAGAAACTAGGATTTGGACTTCATCTCATAGAATTAATTCGCAAACTTACTACAAACGCCTCTTCACGGATTCTCATTAATGGCCATTTTACAAAAGAAGTTTCCATTGAGCAACCCATCCGCCAAGGATGTCCTCTGTCAATGATTTTGTACGCCATTGCAGTGGAGCCGCTACTGAACAACTTGGCGCATAGCGGGATCGGACTTAGGGTCGAGTCTGTCACTATCCCATGCATTGCGTATGCTGACGATGTATGCGTAACTGTGTCATGATCGCAACAACTTCTGTCAGCGGAAACTCTTTTACAAACATTCACGTTTCTTTCAGGGGCAATACTCAATAGAACTAAAACCACAGCTTTGCAGATCGGTGGCGGTATCGGAGACATGTCCCATGTTACCTGGTGCAAGGTCAAGGATTATCACACAACCCTCGGTGTTATCTTTGAGGCCAAACCAGACAAATTCCTGACGAAGAACTGGTCACACATGCTTAATATATTACGTGCTGCTTTGATACTTCACTCCGACCGTGACTTGAACATACTACAGAAAGTTAAGACCATCGAGATCGCCATTACGAGCAAGATGAATTATTTGGCGCAAATTCTTCCAATCTCCGACCATCTAGCCAAGAGTATACAACAAGCGTTATGTTGGTTTCTTTTTAGGGTGCACATTTTCAAAGTTCAGTTCGATACCTTAACCTTACCTTCGTTCAAAGGTGGCCTTAACCTCATTAAAGTACACAAAAAATGTGTCACCCTGCTCCTAAATCGCATCAGGAAGGAGTTCCGTACCCGGAGGACCAGTATCATCACAAACCTCATTCAGCGGTGGAAGCCTCATAGCCTTGACCCACCCGTTAATATCGCCGGCATTCCACTTTCTTACCGACATGTGCGACTGCACTACATGGAAATGAGCTACATTCGACACAACATCGTCGATAACGGAAGCCTGACGAACAGGAAGCTTTATGGCCTTCTCATGACAACAAACCACAGGAATCGTCTCGAAGAAAAACATCCACATACACATTGGAGTATAGTATGGCGGAATGTGCACTGCGACGTGTTACCGTTACGCGTCATAGCCGACTGGCATCTAACAGTCAACGATAAAGTAGCAGCGAATGAAATGCTACATAAAATTGGCCTTCATCCAACGCCCAACTGTGACGCATGCGGAAGGGTCGATACGCTTCTTCATAGGCTCACGTGCGGACATGCAGAAGAAATTACTACCTTTCTTCGTCAACGATTGTCGGTGATAGACCGTACGACGCCCTGTGGTGTAGATCTTTTAAAGATCATTCAGCCACAAAAACTGAGATATCCACGAGCAAAAAACAACGCTGCAACGTGGATCATGGGCCACACACCATCGTTTATTATGCAGAATAGGCATGCTACTTTCCTCGACTATTATTCTTACATAGAAATTGAACACTTTAAAATGAGACAACATTGTGACTACAGGAGGATATTTGGAAATATGCTGAACATCATAATTAACGGTTAAATGCTTCAAATACAATATTTCGGATAGCAGAGGTTGCCAGTGACCTGTATGTATGAATCCCATTTGCTTCCTGGGACTTTAGTACTTGTCGGAATTTTAGGATACTATTTAGATGCTCACCAATGCAAAAGGCATTTTTTCTTTCCCATTTTCGTTTTCACATTTCCCTTCTCTCGCAGAGCAGCGGAGCAACCTTCCTTCAATTATGAAGTGATAGTCTTTTGTGCACCATAAAAATTCTGTTTACTACTTGGCACAAAAAAAAAAAGACTCGAGAAGTCATTTCATTTCTTCTACTGCGCTACGGCAGCCTAGAAATGATATACACTTTGTTCATTATATTCTTATTACAAATTGGAGCAAATGTTTACTTTCCTTCCTTATGAAGAAAAGTAAAGTTGCGTAACGGTAAGCGTCGCGCACAAAGAAAAAACGGAGTAGCGTCTAAAAAAAAAAAAAAAAAAAAAAAGTGGTCTAGGGGTAGCGTCTTTGATTCATAATCAAAACGTCTTCGGTCCCGGGTTCGATCCCCGCCACTGCCTAAATTTTGATAAATAATCAGCATTGGCGGCCGAAGACTTCCGGCCTTGTCAAAGAGGGTGGAGGAGCGGATAGAGGTTCAGGGCACTCTCTTGTCCTAGGGGTGGGAAATTGCCCCTAAAGGCGGAAAATCAGCAATGATCAACGACATGAGGATGCAGAAGGCAATGGAAACCACTGCATTAAAGACACGTAACGTGTATCCACAGGACATGTGGCCTGTAATTGAAGAAGTGTCATGATGATCTCCCCATTGGCAAAAGATTCCGGAATAGTCCCCCATTCGTATCTCCGGGAGGGGACTGCCAAGGGGGAGGTTACCATGAGAAAAAGATTGAATAATCAACGAAAGGATAACGTTCTACGAGTCGGGGCGTGGAATGCCAGAAGCTTGAACGTGGTAGGGGAACTAGAAAATCTGAAAAGGGAAATGCAAATGCTCAATCTAGATATAGTAGGGGTCAGTGAAGTGAAGTGGAAGGAAGACAAGGATTTCTGGTCAGATGAGCATCGGGTAATATCAACAGCAGCAGAAAATGGTATAACAGGTGTAGGATTCGTTATGAATAGGAAGGTAGGACAGAGGGTGTTTTACTGTGAACAGTTCAGTGACCGGGTTGTTCTAATCAGAATCGACAGCAGACCAACACCGACAACGATAGTTCAGGTATACATGCCGACGTCGCAAGCTGAAGATGAACAGATGGAGAAAGTATATGAGGATATTGAGAGGGTTATGCAGTATGTAAAGGGGAACGAAAATCTAATAGTCATGGGCGACTGGAATGCAGTTGTAGAGGAAGGAGTAGAAGAAAAGGTTACAGGAGAATATGGGCTTGGGACAAGGAATGAAAGAGGAGAAGGACTAATTGAGTTCTGTAACAAGTTTCAGCTAGTAATAGCGAATACCCTGTTCAAGAATCACAAGAGGAGGAGGTATACTTGGAAAAGGCCGGGAGATACGGGAAGATTTCAATTAGATAACATCATGGTCAGACAGAGATTCCGAAATCAGATACTGGATTGTAAGGCGTACCCAGGAGCAGATATAGACTCAGATCACAATATAGTAGTGATGAAGAGTAAGCTGAAGTTCAAGACATAAGTCAGGAAGAATCAATACGCAAAGAAGTGGAATACTGAAGTACTAAGGAATGACGAGATACGTTTGAAGTTCTCTAACGCTATAGATACAGCAATAAGGAATAGCGCAGTAGGCAGTACAGTTGAAGAGGAAAGGACATCTCTAAAAAGGGCCATCACAGAAGTTGGGAAGGAAAACATAGGTACAAAGAAGGTGGCTGCGAAGAAACCACGGGTAACAGAAGAAATACTTCAGTTGATTGATGAAAGGAGGAAGTACAAACATGTTCCGGGAAAACAGGAATACAGAAATACAAGTCGCTGAGGAATGAAATAAATAGGAAGTGCAGGGAAGCTAAGACGAAATGGCTGCAGGAAAAATGTGGAGACATCGAAAAAGATATGATTGTCGGAAGGACAGACTCAGCATACAGGAAAGTCAAAACAACCTTTGGTGACATTAAAAGCAACGGTGGTAACATTAAGAGTGCAACGGGAATTCCACTGTTAAATGCAGAGGAGAGAGCAGATAGGTGGAAAGAATACATTGAAAGCCTCTATGAGGGTGAAGATTTGTCTGATGTGATAGAAGAAGAAACAGGAGTCGATTTAGAAGAGATAGGGGATCCATTATTAGAATCGGAATTTAAAAGAGCTTTGGAGGACTTACGGTCAAATAAGGCAGAAGGGATAGATAACATTCCATCAGAATTTCTAAAATCATTGGGGGAAGTGGCAACAAAATGACTATTCACGTTGGTCTGTAGAATATATGAGTCTGGCGGTATACCATCTGACTTTCGGAAAAGCATCATCCACACAATTCCGAAGACGGCAAGAGCTGACAAGTGCGAGAATTATCGCACAACCAGCTTAACTGCTGCTTAGAAGAATAATATACAGAAGAATGGAAAAGAAAATTGAGAATGCGCTAGGTGACGATCAGTTTGGCTTTAGGAAAAGTAAAGGGACGAGAGAGGCAATTCTGACGTTACGGCTAATAATGGAAGCAAGGCTAAAGAAAAATCAAGACACTTTCATAGGATTTGTCGACCTGGTAAAAGCGTTCGACAATATAAAATGGTGCAAGCTGTTCGAGATTCTGAAAAAAAAGTGGAGGTAAGCTATAGGGAGAGACGGGTCATATACAATATGCACAACAACCAAGAGGGAATAATAAGAGTGGACGATCAAGAACGAAGTGCTCGTATTAAGAAGGATGTAAGACAAGGCTGTAGCCTTTCGCCCATACTCTTCAATCCGTACATCGAGGAAGCAATGATGGAAATAAAAGATAGGTTCAGGAGTGGAATAAAAATACAAGGTGAAAGGATATCAATGATCCGATTCGCTGATGACATTGCTATCCTGAGTGAAAGTGAAGAAGAATTAAATGATGTGCTGAACGGAATGAACAGTCTGATGAAAACACAGTATGGTTTGAGAGTGAATCGGAGAAAGACGAAGGTAATGAGAAGTAGTAGAAATAAGAACAGCGAGAAACTTAACATCAGGATTGAAGGTCACGAAGTCAATGAATTTAAGGAATTCTGCTACCTAGGCAGTAAAATAACCAATGACGGACGGAGCAAGGAGGACATCAAAAGCAGACTCGCTATGGCAAAAAAGGCATTTCTGGCCAAGAGAAGTCTACTAATATCAAATACCGGCCTTAATTTGAGGAAGAAATTTCTGAGGATGTACGTCTTGAGTACAGCGTTGTATGGTAGTGAAACATGGACTATGGGAAAACCGGAACAGAAGAGAATCGAAGCATTTGCGATGTGGTGCTATAGACGAATGTTGAAAATTAGGTGGACTGATAAGATAAGGAATGAGGAGGTTCTACGCAGAATCGGAGAGGAAAGGAATATGTGGAAAACACTGATAAGGAGAAGGGACAGGATGATAGGACATCTGCTAAGACATGAGGAAATGACTTCCATGGTACTAGAGGGAGCTGTAGAGGGCAAAAACTGTAGCGGAAGACAGAGATTGGAATACGTCAAGCAAATAATTGAGGACGTTGGTTGCAAGTGCTACTCTGATGAGATGAAGAGGTTAGCACAGGAAAGGAATTCGTGGCGGGCCCCATCAAATCAGTCAGTAGACCGTTGACAAAAAAAAAAAAAAAATCGATCCATTTAGATACGCACATTGCAGGGCGCTGCAACTGATAGGGTACTACCCATGAAAGTAGGCTCGGTGGTGGTAGAGCATCGGACTGGAAGAGCGGAGACTCTAACCCACAGGAACTGTTAACGGGGGATTTGCTTCAACATTTACTTCGGAATTCATGTTTCCCCGAAAGCTACTGGTGGTTTAAGGAAGGCGGTAGCTCTTACGGTGAAGTCAAGTTAATGAATTACGTACACGTACAATTAGGGCACGGAACGCCGAGTACACAGTGGCAGATGGGAGCCTCTGATTAGCTGGTGCAATTACAAGAACAGTACGCAAACACGGCGCTCGGGCGGCAGCCGCGGCTTCTGCTAGTCGACTGCAGCTTTCATTTGAGGCTGCAATTGTCCGCGGAGACACGAGGACAGTCTTAAGAGGACCGACGAAATGAAATTCCGCCAGGAATTAGTTGAGGAAATGAAGTTCTTCGTAAATAAATCGCTCTGTTGTAACCATTTTCATTTACCGGAACTTGTAATTTAAATACAGTGATGTTTGTTATATGACAATTTTTATGATGTATAGAGTATACCTAATTAAAGTTCCTCAACGCTGTAGAAAGAGCAGTACTGCTCAGAAAGACAAAAAATTTTGATAGTGTTGTGACTTGGCAAGACAGCCAAGTCACTATGAGAGGAAGCCGAAAGGCACGCGCTTAAGCTCACGCAGCCTGGCGCGAGGTCTGGAACAGTTAAGGGAATTAATAGTAGCAAATAAAGTACGTAGTTGATGTAATACTTAACTTTAACCCGTAAGTGGTGTACATCGGTCTGACGGTACAGGCATCACAAGTTAAATATCTATTGATAATGACGCCTTGCTAGGTCGTAGCAAATCACGTAGCTGAAGGCTATGCTAACTATCGTCTCGGCAAATGAGAGCGTATTTGTCAGTGAACCTTTCCTAGCAAAGTCGGCTGTACAACTGGGGCGAGTGCTAGGACGACTCTCTAGACCTGCCGTGTGGTGGCGCTCGGTCTGCAATCACTGACAGTGGCGACACGCGGTTCCGACGTATACTAATGGACCGCGGCCGATTTAAAGGCTACCACCTAGCAAGTGTGGGTCTGGCGGTGACACCACAGATAGTATGTTATTGAGCATGGGGAAACGTTGTAAGCGTCCTAAAGGAAAGAAGTAAAGAGGTTCGGCTGTGGACTGAGTCGCTCATTCTTCTATACGTACTGTTCAGGGTGCATGACTAGGCAAGTCGAAGTTCTACAGCTGTAGCACTGTCAGTGAGGCAAGTCATTCACCACCGAAGGTCGCACCAGATATCGGATTGGAGAAATCAGCTTCTAAGTGTCCTGAGGCAAAAAAACCGCTTGAGAAGCCAAATGACAAGTTTTTATTTGTCCTGGGGCAAAAACAGCATAAAAATCAAAATGACATTCGTTTCTAATCGCAGTGACATTAACGTCAGTAACGCCATTAGACTGTTGTTTATTACAGTGTTACATTTACACTTACACAATCATGATTTTGGCTTCAAAGTGTCATTATCAAATGTTTTGAGTGTTATAAATTGCCTAAGGTGGCCACACTCAGCACCCAAAACACTTGATAATGGCACTTTGCAGCCGAAATCATGATTGTGTAAGTGTAAATGTAACCCTGTAAATAAACAACTGTCTAATGGCGGTACTGACATCAGAGAAATACCGGGTGATCAAAAAGTCAGTATAAATTCGAAAACTAAGTAAATCACGGAATAATGTAGATAGAGAGGTACAAATTAACACACATGCTTGGAATGACATCGAGTTTTATTAGAACAAAAAAAAAAAAAAAAATACAGAAGTTCTAAAAATGTCCGACAGATGGAGCTTCATCTGATCAGAATAGCAATAATTAGCATAACAAAGTAAGACAAAGCAAAGATGATGTTCTTTACATGAAATTCTCAATACGTCCACCATCATTCCTCAACAATAGCTGTAGTCGAGGAATAATGTTATGAACGGCACTGTAAAACATATCCGGAGTTATGGTGAGGCATTGGCGTCGGATGTTGTCTTTCAGTATCCCTAGATATGTCGGTCGATCACGATACACTTGCGACTTCAGGTAACCCCAAACCCAATAATCGCACGTACTGAGGTCAGGGGACCTGGGAGGCCGAGCACGACGGAAGTGTCGGCTGAACACACGATCATCACCAAACGACGCGCAAGAGATCTTTCACGCGTCTAGCAATATGGGGTGGAGCCCCATCCTGCATAAACATCGTGCATTCCAGCAGGTGTTTATCACCCAGACTGAGGATGATGCGATTCTGTAACATATCGGCGTACCTCTCACCCGTCACGGTAGCAGTTACAAAACCAGAATCACGCATTTCCTCTAAGAAAAAAGGCCCGATAACGGTAGATGTGGTAAATCCAACCCATACCATGACTTTCTCGTCACTCAGTGGAGTTTCCACGACAGTTCTAGGATTTTCGGTAGCCCAAATTCTGCAGTTGTGGGCGTTGACAGACCCTCGGAGCGTGAAATGAGCTTCGTCGGTCCACAAGCACGTTACTCAACAAATCGTCATCTTCCGCCATCTTTTGAAACGCCCACACCGCAAATGCCCTCCGCTTCACTAAATCGCCAGGTAACAGTTCATGATGCCGATGGATTTTGTACGGATAGCATCGGAGGGTACGCCTAAATGCAAATCAAACAGTAGTGTACGGAATGCCGGTGCGACGTGCGACTGCACGAGTGCTAACTTCCCTGTGCATAGATGAACCCGCTACAGTCTCCATTTCTTCCTGAACTGTCTTAGTAGCATTACGCCTTGTGCTCGGTCGGCCACTACGGGGTCTATCGTCTAAACAACCCGTGACTTCCAACTTCGAAATCATGCTCGCCACAGCTGCATTTGTCAACAGACCATTACCCGTTCGAACCCCCTTCCTATGGTGATAGGATCGTAACGCTGAACTAGCACATTCCCCATTCTGATAATACAGCTTCACTAAATGCGCCTTTTCAGGTAACGTCAACATGCTGCGACTGCTGGCGCATCTGATTCTCTCTCTCATTACAGCTCCTCATTACACGTTTTGCTGTCCAGCGTCATCTGTCGGACATTTTGTGAACTTTTTTTTGGTTCTAATAAAACCCCGTGTCATTGCAAGCATGCGTGTCAATTTCTACCTCTCTATCTAAATTATTCCGTGGTTTATTAAGTTTTCAAATTTATACTGACTTTTTAATCACCCGGTATATTATGACTGTGGCTCCACATTATGAAAAAAATATTTAATCGTATTGAGACTGGCGCAAGACACGTTGAATAGTATGTCTACCGTTTTCTGCCACAAATTTAAATCGAGGAACAGCATGTTCAAGAAGAGATCTGAATGTCTCTGAGATCACGTTGACAATGCATTGTGCAGTGCATGCCTTCAGTTGAGGTACGTTCGTAATAAGGGCACTGAACACAACATCTTTCAGCCAGATGCCAGAAGCCACACGGATTAAGATCAGGCCGGCCAGGCTGCAGAAAACTGACGGCTGGCTGATGTTTCAAGCATTTCCGAAACACCTCTGCGGCAGCTGCTTCTCTGGCTGTACAACGTGCGATGGAGCACTACCTTGCATAAAAATGATCCTCGCCAAACACCCGCGCTGTTGGTTTGAATTATGTTGGTGCGCAAAAGCTTTTCATCGCGTTTACTGGTGATGGTACAGGTAACAGGAACCTCAGGGCTCATCTCCTAGAAAAAAAAAACCACCTTACGATAAACGATGCCGTCAACCCGCACGAAATAATCAACTTTGCACAATGAAGTGGTCCCTGTCGAGAATTTTCCGTTGCCCATATTTTGCAATGCTGCGTGCTGACGTGTCCGTGGAGATTGAAATGGGCTTCGTTTGTCCACAAAATGTCGCAAGGACATTCATTGTCTACTTCCCTGCGAGGAAGAAATTTCAGAGCGAACGTTTGTATTGCTGGCACGTGAGCAGCGAGCAGCGCCTGAAGACAGGTGATTTTGTTTGAATAGCAATGCAGCGTTTCTCGTATGATTTTATGAACCGTGTTTGCAGGCAAGTGCAACGTTCGCGTAGTTCCCCGTGCACTGCATGTTTGCATACCACCGCTCGACCCATACTGCAATTCTGTGACCACGTCTTGATGCAGGTCGGGCCAACTGCTTTGCATCCTGTGCCACAGTGTGCTTCAAAAGAACGTGTCCTTTCTAATTTTGTAAGCATTTTCTGCGGACCCGTAGCAGACAGTAGGACAAAGCCTTTTTTCATGCCCTTGAGTCCTGGCTACAAGCGCACTGTTAGGGTTCTTCTAAAAGAGCTTTACCAGCAGCGCGCGATCCTTCCTGCAGACAGTCAGCTTAGGCCTCTCGCATGCAATCTGTGGAACAGCCACGTGTCACGCTTGTAGTGGTGTGATTTCACGCTTACGGAGCCATCTATTGGTCAAATTTTCGTCAGTTCTTTTTTTTTTCCTTTTATTCCATGACGTTTCCTCCTGCGTCAATAATAAACCAATTTTGGCATCATTACGAGCAGTGGTTTCCTTTCTACAGCGTTTCGAAAACTGGAAATTTAGTTATGGACACCCTTATTACACAACCAGTAGAATGAATGTTGCTATGGATGGTCAAGCAAAGCAGTCCCAGGGCAAACTAGTCGAAGTCTTCTCTAAATAGTTGACATTGCTGGCACCTTTCACAATATCCCATAGCGCTGCTGTTTCCAACAGTAGCTATTCTTTAAAAAATAATCTGCTTGTAATGCTATTGTAAATATAATACTGCCATTAATCTGTATATTTTAAAATTTTTTGTTCCGTAATAACTTTGAAAAATTAAGCAAATACTATAACGAGAGTAAATTTTTGTTAAGTGTAGTTTATCTGTTTAAAATAACCTCTTTGACGTAGGTGGAATAAATGTATTAAAACATATTTTGTAAATAATTATGTAATATTTCAAGTACAACTGTAATTAATTATGTATATGCTGTAATGCAAGTATGGATGGTTCATACTTAGGGTTTTTGCAAGCACAAGTGTAAATTGAAAAGGTGTAGGGATCATAGGTAGAACGGAACTCCGTTCTGTGGTGGAATGGAAAAGGTGATGGGGCGCGCGAGTGAGAATTGGCGCGCATGTGGCTCACACAGTCGGTAGCTGTCCTGCAAGTGGTGAACACGCATTACGTTGGTCAAGCACTACAGGCCCCGAATTTACCTGCAAGACTGGGTTTTTGGCCTCGGACGTGTTTTACATGATTGGCGCTGTACGGCTATAAATTAATAGCTCAGAAATTTCCAATTTCATCGTCGCCACCAAGAGGAAGACAGAGCTATGTACTTCAATAGCCGTACCTGCTCAATGTTGCTACGCAGCACCGTCTCACGCCTTCTTCGACATCAGTAACAGGAAAAGTAATTTATTTAGACGTGTATCACAGTGTGAACCATCCATCTTCAATCAGTGGAATATAAGTGTTAAGTGTACCTTTATGTTTAAACGTTATTTTCCTATTTCATTTACCTCAGTAGGGTCCTTAGCTAAACGAATTTATTCCGAGTATCCTGATGCTTATTGAAACTTGAATAATAGTAAATTACTGTCAATAGTATTGTTTTGGCAGTAAATTCAGAAAATCATGATTAAATACTAAAGTTTGCACGTATCAGTTTAAGGGCCACCACTTTGCGTGACCATGAGGATACGTTTTCTATAATATTTCTGAAAGTAAAGTAACATAATTATTTAACTGCAACAATCTTAACAGTAATTGTTCGTGTTGCTTCTCCATGTCAAAGAAAGCCAGACAAAAATTGGTGTTAGTAAAATGTTAACAAATAACAGTCCTAAAGAAAGAAACTTAGTCGTGTTAAATAATACTTTTGGTCATATGAATAATAGTTATAAGTTTAATATTTTTTGTATCCTTATTGAAACATATGTGCGTCTTCTTTAAATATTTACTGAAGTATAGTGATAAATTCCACAAGTAACAGAAAGTGATATTAGTAGTACTTACGCCAAGTGACCGTAGAAAATGGAAATTAAGTGGTTGTGTTTCAATTACGTAGTAAGTGAAAGTAGTTATTTATTCAATGTCGAAAATTGACTTCATCTTTTTGTGTAGACACTGTGGCCGATTCGGGCTGGCGGCCGTTTTTTTAAGCGAAACAGTTTATTGCTATAACAGGCTTTGTCTGATAAAAGGTTTCCAAAAGTAATTATTCTCACTGCTTTTCCCACAAACTGTATGATTCAGAGAAAAATAGTTCCATACTTTACCATTAGGTTGAACATGGTTAAAAATGGTTCAAATGGCTCTGAGCACCATGGGACCTAAAATCTGAGGCCATCAGTCCCCTAGAACTTAGAACTACTTAAACCTAACTAACCTAACGACATCACACATATCCATGCCCGAGGCAGGATTGGAACCCGTGACCGTAGCGGTCTCGCGGTTCCAGACTGAAGCGGGACATGGTTAAAATCTCTCTCCGAGAGTCGATGGTTTGGAGTGTCAGTGCTGCGTAATTTAGTGGTGGTGTTCCGGCCGCTACTTACTACGCGGTCCTGACATTCAGAATCGCGGATCTTCCCTCTTTACAGTGGCAGAACTGAAACGTTCTCGTACCGTATTGACGAGAACGCGAAAGAACCGTTGCATGCTGACTCATAAAAAGTGGAGTATATTGACAATGGCGTGCTGTGTCATACTCCGTATTTCACATCGGCACTTTTGTAACTGTCACTGTCAGCAAGACTCACTACTTGGCCACGATAATTCACTATAATACAGGCAATAAGGAAACTAATTTGTACATAAACGGTATCAGGAGACTGCTAGTTAACCTGAGACATACATGTAGATGGATCTGCCTAAAGATTGTGTCCCTGTTATCTTTTCACGATTACACTGCTGAATTGAGTTTGATGAAATTTACCATCGAGATAGCTTGAACACTGCGGAGCAAAAATATGCTAATTTAGAGATTTACTAATTTGAGGACTGCAACTCTAATTAGGTGCAAATATTTAGTCTTTGAAAAACTTATTTACTTTTTGACTTTTGAATTTTATCATATTTGTGATAATGCTTTTATTGGTGGTGTTTGCTTTGTAACACGATTCAAAGTAATGAGTACAATGGTTATACATCGTCTACGTGTTTAATCCATAATTCCTTTTTAATGTAATTTAATGTGAAAGGCTGTTTTCACCACTAAAATACTGAAGCGATTTCCAAGACATTGGTATGGAGATGGCTGGAACCGTAAGGAACATCGCAGTCCACTAGGAACATAGGCTACTAAAGTAGGGGAAGTAGGGAATAGATCATTCTTTTTTACATCAGTGAACGTAAACCCTGTTACAAATTCATTAGACACTGGACTCGCATTCGGGAGGACGACGGTTCAATCCCGCGTCCGGCCATCCTGATTTAAGTTTTCCGTGATTTCCCTAAATCGCTCCAGGCAAATGCCGGGATGGTTGCTTTCAAAGGGCACGGCCGACTTCCTTCCCCATCCTTTCCTAATCCGATGAGACCGATGACCTCGCTGTCTGGTCTCCTTCCCCAAAACAACCCCAACCTGAAATTCATTAAATCTGTTGCGTAATGTACACGTTGTTTAGTGTATAGATATTTAATTGGTGTTAAATCCAGCCTAGTCGTCAAATATGTGGAGTCTAGGATGCCTGCCTTATCGGTTCGCTAGACAAACAATTAAATAAATCATATTAATGTGTTTTATTACTAAATGAAAAGAGACAATACCTTTGACTATTACACAGATGTTTCGCAAACAAAGGGCGACATACAACATAAGCAATCTCTTCAGTATAACCAATCCTAAGTCATTACTATACAAGCGCCTTATCTTGAAGATACTATTCGACTGGGCCGCGACCAGTGGGGCGCGGCGCTTATTCCTCTTCACATAGGGGCCGCAGCTGTCTCGTTGTCTTCATGGAGAGGGGTCGGTCAGCGTGCGTTAGGCTGACGTCTTCTCACACCATCTCTTCTCTCTCGTTCCCGACTGGAGTGCCGATGCTTGACATATCACCGTAACAACTAGCACGATGCATACGTGTACGATCCTGCCCAAGCGCCACAGCACGCACCACTTGTAGCGACGCTGCGTGTGGCACGTTGTGATTCGTTGTCTCAGTCGCGTGTGGGGGAAGATGGGCGACGGGGTGCGCATATCACAACATACGCTCACTCGAACTGGCAGACAGTAAGAGCATCTAACGTTGTCGCGCATACATCTGCCTACTCACTCACCTTCACTCATCATAAAAATACGGCGTGCAGCCTCAGGTAACCGGCAGGATTATTACAGTATTTTAATAATGGGATGTCAGTAGAGACTATACATAGGTCATCCGTGTAAATATGATTGTTTTCTTGGAGTTTTAAAATTCAAGAAATTGGGAATCGTACTGTACAGCCAATCGTTAAGTACTGGAATCAAGTCATATGTTCGGCTGCATGTAGTTACCATACGTCTGCCACATCCTACACGGATCACATTGTGCAGCCTCTGTCGCAAACCTGCCACCTAATGATGTATCAAGAGAGCATAGTGCTCTACCTACGGAACGCGTAGATTGATTAAGGAAATGTGTGGCTACTGTTCACACATAATGCCAAACAGATGGAAGGTACGAGGTTCAGGCTTTAGGGTGAACGAGGAAGAACTGGTCAGCGAAGCTTTCAGAGCCCTTCTTAGTTGCGCAGACTAACATGGGGAAGGACAAGTTCGTTTGCATTTTTGTGGCGAGGAACATGCTCAAGAGGTTTCTTCAGTTTCCCGAGGGTAGCACAATAGAGTTCGGAGTTAATTGTTGCTCTATTTGCGAGGATATCTAACAGACTAAGCCCTTCAGAGTCCCAGAAGACTGTTATCACGAGTTTAGTGGCTGAGGGTTCGGCTTTGAACTTTTACTTCGGAGGAGGGGTAGTGTGGTATCACTCCACGGACTACCGTCTTGTTCCCACTACGGAGTGATGAACTCATGTTTCACAGCCTGTGACGATGTTCGAAAAAAAAAATTGCCACAATTAGCGTCGTGACGCGCAAGGAAAGCTGCACAGCTGGGCCTTCGTTACTCTTTATGTTCTTCTGTTCGTTGGCGAGGAACCTAGTGGACACACACCTTTGAGTATTCCAAAGAGTGAAAGAGTGTTGCACCTCTACCGACAAACACGTACAGCTAACCAATGAGGTGTCAATTTGTGATCTGTCAATCACCTCCAATATGAGCATCCGCATGTTCCAACAATATAGGGATGACATATGTGTGCTACCGGCCGGCACGCTTGAGATCGGACAGGTTTCCGCACTCTTGTTGCGATGATGACAGGCAGCTCACCCAACGACTCACAGTGCTTTTGTTCACTGCTAGGCTGCGTATATATCTGCAAGCAACTATGAGTATCTGCGATGCTCTAGGTTTTCACTGAAAGAAACTCAGTGACAGCTCTCTGTTAGGAACGCAATTCTGTTACAAATGCCACTTCGAAGGCGATATACAACGCCACCACATATCGCAATGCCATGAATCTCTGGAGGCTGGAGTGGGAATATGCCATCATCTTCCACAGCAAATTATGCATTTTTCAACAGGAATGGGCTGATAAAAATGTGTTGTACTACTTATTGGAGACCTGTAACTGTGGTATTGCGAAGAATCTGACTTGACGTATCACTGGATTCATCCGGGGTATTAGAGTCATTTCCGTTACAATTCTGATCTTTTCTTGTCCCCCGCCAGCATTATACACGACAGATTCAATTCTCAGAGGCCGATGCCAGTGAAATGCTTCAAATGATAATCAAACGCTCTAAACCACTGTATAAACGTTCACCAACAAATGCTTTGCTCATTTCAAAGTAACGACTAGAAAAGAGCAAAGCAATCTTGTTACTGTTATTATAATACAATGGACTGGTTATTGTTGAATTTACAATGTTAGTGAGTGAAGGTAATATGTTCAGTTTTCCATCATGAAATACTATGTAACACTGTAAGGCATAACTGTGTAAGTAGGCTGTTTAGGTTTTTATGTTGGTAATGCCATGTAGTGCTATGTATAAAAATCGCTGACTGCGCTGTGTGCAGTCTGTGGCTGGTTGGACTCTTTGTTGGAATATTCGCTTGTGTACTGTTGAGCAGTTGCATGTGAACAGCACGTAGCGTTGGGCAGTTGGAAGTGAGCCGCCAGCAGTGGTGGATGTGGAGAGAGAGATACCAGAGTTTTGAGAGGGTACTATAAGCGGACGATCTGGACGCGTGTCCGCCAGAAAAAGGAAATTTGTAAAGATGGTTACCATAATTGATAGATATTTGTGTGGCATTTGAACATTATTAAGGTAAATACACTGTATGCTCTCTATCAAAATCTTTCATTTGGTAACTATGCCTATCATAGTTAGTGCCTTCAGTAGTTAGAATATTTTGTTTAGCTAGCAGTATTGGCGCTCGCTGTATTGCAGTAGTAACGAAGATTTTTGTGAGGTAAGTGATTCATGAAAGCTATAGGTTATTGTTAGTCAGGGATATTCTTTTGTGGGGATTACTGAAAGTCAGATTTCGTTGCGCTAAAAATATTGCGTCAGTTTAGTGATGATCGGACTAAGTAAAGAGAAAACAGTTTGAGTGCGTTGAGTTTTTCTCACCTGTTTAAAAATGAAATAACGTAGTTTACCAGCACCGTCATTCATAATTTTTCACGGGGATGTTTAAACTGTAAACGTATTTAATGCGGCGGCAAAAAATATAAATTTGGAGGAATTAAATGTAATTATTGTATTGTGAAAAGCGTTTTGTGTTGTCACTTCCTGTCCTCGGAGTATTTCGTGACGGCGTACATGAATAAAACGTTCTCAGTTTTCAAGCTGCGTCAATTCGAATAAAATCCTCGAGATTCAATGACCATCTCCGCCATTGTCGTCAAGAGTGCACTAACTGCCAAGGCTGCTACAATTTCACGCTTATATAGGCATGATGACATAATAAGCAACCAATCAGATGGACCCACTGTGGCGCCCGCGCGCGTATTTCGATCCCGGTAGTTAGCCGAACAATTGCCCGTGGCAGCACCGTGACGTCAGGTGGCGCCAGGGACGGGTCAATTCTAGTGTCCGATACCACCCGTCAGTTTTGACCAATGACGTAATGTATGATGTTATTTTGTTTGTGCCGCAGATTGCTGTCGATGATCGTTAAATGATTTCTCTGGATTTCCTCGTTGCGCTTGTATATTAAAAGTTCGATGTAGAGTGTTTTTTTTTTTTTTTCATCTCGTAATTGTTTTCGGCAGCTTTTGTTAATGAAAGTAGTCGTGATTTATAAGTAGTCGTGATTTATAAGGTCTTGATTTCTCACCCTGTTCGTTATGGATGAGTCAGTTGTTTTTACTGCGAAAATTCTGCTTCAAAAAATTAGTGACCGTAAATCAGCTATAAAATTTTTGCAATCATTGGGCGTCATTGCGGGGAAAGAGAAGGATTTCAGTGTTGCAAGACCATTTAGATAAATACTGTTGGAGGAAGAATATTCCTAAAGGTTATTGTTTATTTCTTGCATTTATGAAAGTAGTCATCAAAATGTACAGGCCTCGCTTTGTTAGTTGTGTGTTGGCGGGTCTGATACTTTTTTCTTGTTTTACGTTGCGTTTTTTTATGTTACTGTATTGTGCGAGTGATACTTTTTTTGGTTTCTCTGGAGGAAGGTTTTTCTGTCGTTTTAATATTTTTAGGTTACAATGGTAGGCCAAGGGGTATTGCTGTGTCTTTGCCGTAGGGTTTATGTGATTGACTCGTGGTTTCATTCTTTTTATTATTTTAAAATTTTGCGTCTGATTGAGGGCGGGAAGAACTGATTTGAGTGGTACCTCATTCGTGCCTCGACTTTGGTTTCTTATTATTTTTCATCAGTTTTTCTGGATTTTGCTTCTTTCGTTACAGTTTGACCTTCTAACATTATTATTTTTGTTGTGTTCTTATTTCGTTCTTGTCAGCCTCGATATTTGACTCCTTTGGAAGTTCATATGCGGTAAGTTTCTTTTTATGTACCACTATTATGTTTTCCTTTTTGATGATTTTGCTACACTTGTGTTATTTTTACTGTCACACCTGGTGTATCGATATTACTGAGTGATATTTGGAGCTGCTGCAGCTGCTGTGACTTTCGTGTAGTATAGTTATCGGTTGCAAGGTTTGGTCTTTTTTGCATTTTATTTCTTTGCGTGTGCAGTAATGTGTGTAAAGATTTTATTTTTTGAAAGTCTAGTCGTATTCTGTAGTTCACTAATAAGATCATTATTTATGCACGTTTCTGATATGTTATAAGATTTTTGCGCAACAAAGAGTAATATTGGAATCGGTAACTAGAAATGACCACCTACATAGGTTGCTTCTAGTTACCGATTCCAACTATTCGACGATTCATTATTTATATCGGTTTTGCAGTACGTGTGGAAAATATAATAGAATAGGCTCTGCTAACCGTATACTGCGCCTTCCACATCGCTGCCAACAGCTTCTATACAACGCTGTTCTATTATATTACATAATATATGCACTCGTAATAGCTCTCGTGTTCTCATTTATTTCAATCATCTTCAACTCGTTTAAATGAAATTAGCGCGTAAATAATAGTCGCATTAAATGTATTATTTTGTGGCATACTACATTCATTTTACGAGTATAATCCGTTCCATTCATAGATTGTCCATTGCAGCATCTTTTCCTTACGTATGACGTAATTGGTCAAAGCCCGACTGGTGGTATCGGACACTAGAATTTATCCTCAGGGACAGCGCCACGTTTGAAACTGCCGCTACCACGTCGCGCATCTGTCTTTGCTTTCTTTCGATGTCCATGGCTTACCCCCATGCCCTGTTGACCATGAATCCCTTGTCTCTGTTGAAATTTTTCTTGTTTAAACGAATCTTGGACGCTTCCTTTATAACGGAGTCCCAATATGTAGAAGCATGAGCCAAAACTTTCGTATTTTCGAACTGTATTTTATGTCCGTTTTGTAGACAATGCTACGCTATGGCCGACTTGTCAAACTCCCTTTGTTTTATATGGCGCTTGTTCTCAGTACAACGCTCCGCCACCGTGCGAATTGTTTGTCCGATACACATGCTGCCACATTCATAGGGGACACCATACACGCCGGACACTCGAAGAGCAGTGTCATCTTTAACAGGGCGCAACATATCTTGTATCTTGGGTCTATCTGATTGGCTGATGTCATGATGCCTATATAAGCGAGAAACCGTAGCAGCCCCGTCAGTCACTGAACTCCTGACGACGTTGGCGAATATGCTATTCACACTGAGGGACCAGTTCGTGACGTGAAACACAAAAAAGGTTTTGTGATACTACAGGAAAGTGCCGCGTAATGAAGAGCCGATAAGGATTTCTACGTCTCAAGCAGATCTTGCGAGGCGCCATTGTATTTGTCGTTTTCAGTTATAGCTCGTATGTGGTGCACATTTTTTATAGCTTACACTCTTAGAATTCACGCCTTTTCTTATCACCAACGCATTGAGGATCTCTCGAAAACGCGTCGTTGTTGGTACGACTTGTTGTGATAAAATTAGGAGAAACGTCGCATTATTGGTTAAAGAATTCAGGTATAAAGGTTAGTTAGTTTCTTGTTATGAAAATATGTCGTTTAACGGTAATGCCGAACTAAAGATTCGTCAAAAACGCGTCTTTCTTAGTAGGAACTGTTATAACTAAATGTCCATTAATAGCATATTGACGATTAAAACCTTCAGAGAGTCGTAAGCAAAATACACGGACATTTACTACACAGCATCAGCGTAGTGTGTGTGGTAGATGCGAGGTATGACACTTTCCAGATTTTTTTCACATTCACGTTTTTAATATGTTGTAGGACTTTATCAAAGTAATGGCAATGGCTTCTGTAATTATGTTATGTATATATGAATGCGTACTCATCTCGTAATTATTTCGTTAGATTTTATGAAGTTTCACAAGATGATGTCTCTATCGACTGGACATAGAAGTTCCTATATTGTGTTACAACATGTTCATGGATAATGTAGTTTCTATTTATGTGCACAATAGACAGAACAACGTGACCAGCATCTGGACAAGGGAGAAATTGTGCCTGGCCATTTCCTAAACAAAGTATGTGGTTTTAGAGCCAAATAAGCCCGACAAGCGCCACTGGAGGGGGCTGACAGCGCAAATCACGTTATCCGGCTCGTCCCGTGTGCTGACGGTGCTCGCTCTCGCAAGGATGGATGTCCGTCGTCCACGTCGACAACAGCTGCCTCGTCCAGCGTCAGGTCGGCTTAATGTTATCCCTGCAGCTGGTGTAACAAGTTCGTATACGAGGGCTTCTCAGAAAGTAAGGACCGATCGGGTGTGAAATGGAAACCACTGCGAAAATCAAAACGTTATTGTATGGAACAGTTAGCTACAGCTTACAGCTACTTCTCTACAGTCGCCGCTACTTCCTAGACCTTTGTAGTAGCCTTGTACCGAATTTCCAATACTCTTGAAATAGTAGGCAGCCGCCTGTGGTTTCTGCCAATTCTCTGCACTGGTCTACAGCTCGTTGGCTGCTCCAAAACGTTGTCCTCATAGGCTGCGGGTCATGGGAGAGGAGATGAAGCTTGGAGGGAGCCAATAACGAGCTGTATTAAGGATCATCAAATAATTTCCATCGAAAGCTCCGATGGAGCATTTTCATTGCCCCTGCGGAGTTCGACCAAAAATTTTCATGAAGAAGGAAACACACGACAGCTGTGTCATGTGGTCTGCATAACAGTAGGCGACATCTCTCACAGGTTCTCATACTTAGCGGGAGACACCTTTTTCTAGGCATCTCTGCTTGCTCACTCTGCGCTCAGAACTGCAAAGAGAGATGTGTCGCAATCGACTGGCATGCTAAAGACACTACCCAGTACATTCGTGCAAAGTTTATTCCGATTTTCACTGTCTTTTCCATCTCGCGCAGCATCGGTCCCTGCTGTCTGTATAGGCCTCATACTTTTATCAAATACACATAGATATGTGTTGTTTGTAGTAAATGTACGATGCAAACTCAACCAGGATATCTTAACGACAAATCGCTAGGCATCCAAATTAAACTGAGGAGACAAAAGGCATGGGATGGCTACATGCACATATACAGATGGTGGTAATATACCGTACACAAGGCATTGGCGATACAGCAGGGATTAACATACTTTGAACGAGGAATGGCAGTTGAAGCTAGACGCATGGGAAACTGCATTTCGGAAATCGTTAGGGAATTCAGTATTCCGTGATCCAAAGCGTGAAGACTGTGCCAAGAACGCCAAATTTCAGACATTACCTCATACTACAGACAACGCTGTGGTCGACGGCCGTCAGATAATTACCGAGAGCAGCTGGGTTCGTGTACAGTTGTCAGTTCTAACAGGCAAGTAACACTGCTGAAACAACCGCAGAAATCAAGGTGGGCGTACGAAGAACGTATGTGTTAGGACAGTGCGGTGAAATTCTGCGTTAATGGGCTATGGCAGCAGACGACCGACGTGAAGGCCATTGCTAACAGCATGAAGTCTGCAGCAGCACCTCTCCTTTGTTCGACCATATCGGTTACACAGTATAAAACTGAAAACCGTGGCATAATCAGATAAATTCCGTTTGGTAAGAGCTATGGTAGGGATCGTGTCTGGTGCCATGGATCCAAGTTTTCAACAAATCACATTGCAGGCGGGTGTGGAATGTGCAAAAAATGTTGAAATGTGAGTTCCTTAGGGACCAAACTGCTTAGGTCATCGGTCCCTAGACGTACACACTACTTAAACTAACTTAAACTGGCTTATGCTAAGAACAATCCAGACATCCATGCCCGAGGGAGGACTCGAACCTCCGGCGGGAGGAGGTTTGGGCTGTGTGTGCACGGAATTGATTGGGTTCTCTGGTAAAGTTGAGTTGATCATTGACCTGAAATGTTTATGTTCGGCTACTTAGAGACCATTTGCAACTATTCATAAACGTATTCTCCCAAACATCGAGGTCACGTCACCGGCAGGTACTCCTGACTGGTTTGAGGAACACTCCGGCCAGTTCGAGTGAATGATTCAAGCACTCGGATCGTGCCACATGAATCCCACCGAAAATCTGTGGGACATAATTGAGATATTTGTCTGTCCACAATAATGTGTTCTGGGAACACTTTCGCAATTACGACGGGTATGTCGTAGTGTTTCTCCAGTGTGCTTCAAACGACTCGTTGAGCCCATGCCAAGTCGAGCTGCTGTTCGAAGCCGTGCGAAAGGAGGTCTAACACGATATTAGGAGGTATCTCATGAATTTCGACACCGCATTGTAGCTTCCATGCATTGGGCTGACAATCCGTGTACACCAGTGTATATATATAGATGACAACAATCTTCCAGCTAATCATTTCTGATTGATAACTTAATATCCACCAAAATTTATACCGTTGTCGCTAAAACTATCCTGTAAGTCATTAATAAATAATAGGACCCGAAATGGCCCTATCTCGTTTCCCTGAGCTAATCCAAAAATTCCTTTTCTCTCTTTCGGCCAGCCCGACAGATGTCTTATGTTTTGAAATGTAGAAACGTATTTTGATTGAAAATGTTTCGGTGTGTACCAAATTAAGAATAATTTGGAAATTCACGAAACGCGAAAATAAGCTTTTGATTCTTCTTTTATATTTTTAGTCTAACTGAATCCTTCTTCTGTATTTAAAAATTTATCTCTATTTGCTATTGCTCTTGGCCCTACAGTGCATCGTTTTCCGGCCCCATTATGATAAACTGCGTAACCTCCAAAATACACCTTGACGAAGGGAAAAATCGGAGCCAATGATGATGGAGCCTTTCCTTCATGTTTAAGATATTGAGAGGGTAAATAAATAACCAAGACAGTTGGATAAGACAGAAATGAATTCCAACGCATACGTAAATTATTATGTTCAGGGAAAGCTTTTCGTAACACAACATGGGGAAAGTACATGAAATATTGAAGACAGAGACAGAAGATTGATATGAAATCCCTACAAGAACGCGGAGGCTCTTATTATTGGCCTACAAATACAAGAAGAGAAACGTAGTTGGAAAGGAGTTCGGTACGAATGTTCATTAACACCAATTGTTGTTAATATTTCGGTAAAGGAAGATGTTAAAAAGCTCAGGGAACAGTTAGAGGACTGTATACTAATAATCGGTAAAAGTGAGTAGCTGTACTGAGATATGCTAATGGCATAGCAGTTTTCGGTGATGGTGTATATCTGAAGCGATGTAAGTGGAATAATAAAGCTGTAGGGAAAAGGTGTAAGATGCAAAAAATGAGTATAAAAATGTGATTTTTTTGGACATAGGAGAGCATGCCAATTTCGAACACATGTACCTGACAAGCTATGGAAATGAATTGTGTCATTTCTATATTACTTTAGGAAGCAAGGTCACTATATATTGAAGAAACAAAAAGGCATGACAGCTTTACAAGGACGGAAAATCACCAACATTGAAGATGTTTTACAGAAGCTCGAAATATAGAACGAAATTAAATGAGAGAATCTTTCAATAGTTTTCAAAATGAAACTCTGCCTCGAAATCTGTTACAAAATACAAAACATTTTCGTCGTATGTAAAGTAACCAGCGGCAAGAGACAATCAATACCTTCGCTGCCTGATAGCAGTGATATTGTAACCGAAAGCAGTCTCGTTAAAGTGGAGTTACTAAAGACAGATTTCCAAAATTTTCCAAAATTCTCTCAATAATTCTCTCAAGAATAAGTAACATACATTCCACAATTCAACAAGAAGCACCGCCAACATGAGTAAACTAGATAGATAACTTGCCCGTAGTGAAGCCACTTTCCCATCCAGGCTGTGGGCCAATGAGGCTCCTATCAGAATAAGCTAAGATAATAGCTCCTAGCAGTCATATACAACAGCCTGCTCGACGAAAGATTAGAGTGTAAAGGCAGGGAAACTCCATAGGTCAAAACTCCACAGGTCACGTTGATAGACAAATACGTAATAGAATCAAGGTTCATAGTACTGATTTCCATTTGCAGTAGGATTTATGGAACGTAAACTGTGTTCCAACATTGTAAATTAACTCTAAGGAAACCACCTGTGGATCCAGAAAATATCATTCTTGTGAAACGCAGTTACCTCATCCAAAGATGTAATGAGTGCTAACAGTAGGATATCTCAGCTTGTTTCCATATTTCTCATTCTCCAGAATGCTCCCGAATGTTCTTGATACCGTTCCTCACAAGCAGCTTCTAGTCATATTGCATGCCTGCGTAGTTTCCTCTTATGTGTGCGACTGGATTCTTGATTTCCTGTCACAGAAGTCACAGTTTGCAGTGAAACGCAGATATACCTGGAGTCATCCAAAGCAATGATGTAGGATCACTGCTGTTCTTAATGATTTAGAAGACATTCTAAACAGCTCTTTTGGATTGTTTGGAGATAATGCTGTTGTTTACTGTCTTCTAAGGTCGTCAGAAGACCAAAACAAATCGCAGAACGATTCATACAGCGTATGTGTACGACGTGAAATGTGACAATTCGTTCTAATGCTCATCCACGCGAGTAATAAAAGAAATCTGTCAATATTCTGTTACGCAATGAATCACACAAAGTACCTACGATTACAACTGCAAACAATTTAGTAGGAATGATCATTCAGAAAATGCGTAAGGAAAGCGAACGAAAGATTGCTTTTTATTGACGGAACTCTGTGAAGAGGGTGAAATAGATCTGCTAACGTGATACACAAGCTACGCGTTTTCGCCCTCTTCTGAAGTGTTTCTTTGCATTGTGGGATCCTTACCAGGTGAGATAGACGAATGGCATCGATAAATTTCACTGAAGGACTGCTCATTTGGTCTTATCGCGAAACAGGGGAGAAAATGTTACGGATGTGATACGTAAGCTGTGGTGGCAAACATTAAAACAAAGGGGTTTTTCGTTGCGGTAAGATCTTTTCATGAGATTTCAATAACCGACCTCCTCCGAAAGAGAAAGTCTTTTGTTGACGCCCATCTATAGTATGAGTGTGAGACCTGGAGTGTAATGACTGGGGAAACTGGGAGACTGCTTTCTTTTGGCATATAACGTTACATCCACAGCGTGATAACGGAACGGGGTGGTGTATCACGTAGGACGAAATTGTTCAAGAGTGGGGTATTAGAAAATTCTTTGTGAACAGGGTTTTGCCACAGGGGAGGTAAACACCAGCAGAAAGGCTGTGGTGTGGAAGGGAGTCCAAATGTAACACAACAGCAACGCCATCCGCAGTTAAAAATTTTAACAGAAAATTTATTTAACAATTGGCAAGGTTAATTTGATATGACAGCCTTAACTAATTGCGTGAATGAAATCTGAAGGACAATTTTTTTTCAGGTCTGACTCAGCTTGAACACTCACAGCCATATTTAAGAAAATGATCTCTTAAAAGAGGATAGTTTTTTTTTTTTAAAAAAATCACTGTACCATCAGTATCTTTAACAAAAGCCAAGATAATTTAAAATAATGATAATTTTACGTACGATGTTTGTTTTGCATATTAAGCTATTATTAAGACAGTCAACATTTTGAACTACTAGCAGCTCCCGGAATTTCTGCCAAAACTGAAAACGTTAAGAAATGCGTAATTACAGCATCAAGAATACCAACACAAATAACGTAATTTCGGAAACAATCATTTTTCAAGACACACAACTGGCTAAACTCGTGACACAGACACTCAGTAACTGGCTAGTAATAATTAAACCGTGATTAAATCAACTTCGTGCACTCTCACAGTTTGTAAGAAAATACTGCTAGCCACATACTTAAATACAATTCAACTGCCAAGTGACAAGGTAACACGACTGTTTTGTAGTCCGTTATCCAAAGCAATTCTTTGTCACAGCAACATTACAAACATCGTTGTTGCACTGTGCTATTTTCTTCATCAACCTGATCGGTCCAGACTATTGGGACCGCCATAAACAACTTTGATTGCTTGACCAACAAGACTGCACGAAAGGTGACGAATTACAGGGGCGAGGAGTAGTGCACTAAAGCAGACTAAGTTTATAAGATTATTAAGGAGAAATAGTTGGCCACACCGAAAGTTTAAACCTTTTAAAGGGACGCGAGGCATATGAGCATTGACACAAGCGTACTCCGTTATCTGAGAACAATGAAAGCTGAATATACCAAGTTACTCGTAATGAGCACTAATAGAGTTCAACGTATGCAGTTACTACAAGCACGACATGGCAACGGAGCGTTTACAGTTGTGAATCTTAACAGACTAGCCCACGTAATTCAGCTGACCGAGCTGTATCATAAAGTCAGATACAAACGCAAGCTTGAGACTACTGCACTCTTGACACCTTTAACCAGATTACACAGTTCCCAGCATTAAGCTCGATTCGAGAGAAACATTCACAACCAGCTTGTGTTCGAACTCGCCACTTCACGAACATTCGTTACACTCAGATTTGCCGGAAGCGCGGCAAAGCTCGCCGTTTCAATCGCCGGAATTTGTCTCATACGGCAGCGTGGACAGTCATATCCATAGACAGTGGCCACTACTTCACAGCTCTACGGACTACCTAAGTGAAAAACAATTGTATCCGACCAAGGCAGCAGCAGCCGACTCCACATCCCGTCCAAGCCCACCGCACTCCGCCAAACTCCCTCTCGCAACCGCCGACAGCACCCGCCTCTTCGTTCGCGCCCCGACCCCGCTCTGCCGTGGCTATTTACTCTACTTCTTCTTCTTTCTTTCTTCTTTCATTGGTGCCTTTTCCCGCAGTGAGACAGGGTCGGCATGCTTAATCGGATTTGGCAATGTTAGTTTAAGGGGTGGCCGGATGCCCTTCCTGCCGCCACCCCAAATCCCCGGGACAGAATTTAGTGTACCCCGACTGTCTGCGACTAGTGTCAGCCATGGAATAGTGCGAAAGTGTTCAAACGTCTGCGAGCCGTGTAGATGAGGCGGGATGTGGGAACCAGCCCGGTATTCACCTAGGGGGATGTGGAAAACCGCCTGAAAACCATATCCAGGCTGGCCGGCACACTGGCCGGCGTCGTTAACCCGCCGGGCGGATTCGATCCGGGGCCTGCGCGCCTACCCGAGTCCAGGAAGCAGCGCATTAGCGCTCTTGGCTAACCTGGCGGGTTGGCTATTTATTCTACTTGACCTCACGAAACGCTCCCAAAGGTCTTGCTGAGTGAAAGCGTCCCCTCGGAATCTGCACCATGGTTCATTTTGGAACTCTGTTTGTAAAATGAAGCTTGCAGATAATGATCCACCTATTTCATGATGTTACGAGATTTGCAACAGCCGGGCGACGTCAGCGCCATGGTTCATTTCGGAACACTATGTAAAATGAAGCATTCAGATAAGATCCACCTGTTCCATAATGTTATGAGATTTGCAACAGGATGACAACCGGGTGACCTCGGCTCCTTTCGACAGTATTTCGGCTGACAACCAATCAGCCTTGCCCAGGTGAGTGTTGACAGCTGGAGATTCCTAGTTCACATCGCTAACTGTATACCAAGAAATTAGGGCGGTGACGCATGAGCATGAGCGACCTTTGTCGTTTATCGTGCACCCTTCGAATATTGCTACATGTACGACGCGTAGATGCTTGCGTAACGGTGATACTATATGCTCCCTTTCTGTCGGGATCTGGACTCGCTCAGATAAAATTCTGATGTTACATTAATAATAATGTCGCTAGACATGTCACAGGTCATGAAACGTTTTCTTTCTGAAAATATTAAAGAACTCACCGGGCATCACATATTATCCAGTTGAAAGCAGCCACTGCGACTAATATGATCTTCTGCCAACGAATTTCCACCGGCCACAAGGATCTCTTCGAAGCCAAGTTTACCGTGGCAGAATAGTCCATGCAATGACCCGTGGAGATACAATGCTCGACTGTGGGTCTTACTAGGTTGCGAAAGGCAAGTCTGGCGATCATATTCAGCGCACCTCTCGCACACGTGCAGTGTGTTCTGAGATTCCATTCTTCCGCATTCCCATCTCGTCCTATGCTGGACCGAGAACAACACGTGTCTTTGTACGTGCGAAACATTATGTCAAAGACTTGTGTCCTCGGTTCGGCAAAGGACGATTTGGGAGCGCGAAGAGCTCTAATCTGCAGAACATTTTGCCAGTATGGGGAAAACCTACGATGGTCAGACAACGCTCACAGTGCGTGAAAGATATGTTGAACACGATCGTCACTCTTGCCTTTCGCAGCCCAGTAAGGTTGCCACAGTCGAGAATTGTACCTCTACAGGTCATTGCATGAATTATTCTGCCACGGAAATCTTCGCCTCGGTGAAATGCTTCTGGGATTAAGTTATTAAGGAATCGGTGGAAATACGATTGGCAGTACTCGTATGATTAATGATTCGTCTAGAGATGGTTAAGTCTACTAATCTGAAATCTGAATTGTAACTCAGTGAGCCTGCATTACGACAAAGAGTGCCCCCACTGTACCAACATTACGCATGCGCCTGCACACCATAAACGGAGCATTAATCGAAGAGTGCACAAAACACGACAGAAGGCAGTGACATGTAGCGGCTGCCTTTGTGCATGCATCTCCACGCCAATTTTTGTTACAAAGTTAACGATCTAGCAATCTACAATGCAAAACACTCACCTCAAAATGGTTGAATGGTTGTCAGCCGAAATTTCGTGGCGACGAACCGACTTCATCCGGCTGCAATTCCGAATCTTCATGAAATACTCAACTCCGGGATTATTTCAAGAGTCACACTGACTGAGCTCATGGAACAAGTGTGGCTCCTAAGAACAATTACAAAGGGGAATGTCAATTACAAATGAACTAGAGGATAGCCACGACTGAACTCGGTAGATCAAATGATAAAGGACTTGGGCAGCAACTGCTACACAAATGAAGAATGAGACATAACGGTGCAGTGCCTGGAGATCAACTATTGACAACCACACTGCAGCCCAACAGCCCTCGAAATGAGCACTAAATCTGAAAGACATTGTTCCTGGTATCAATTTTTTGGTAGTTATAAAGTGTACGTCTTGTCGCACATACGTACTATACACTGAGATGAAACAAAATCATGGGATACGATGTACACATTTGCAGATACTGGAAGTAATGCGTCATTTGCACTCAGCTAATTCATATGGAAAGGTTTTCGACGTGATTATCGCCACACCGACTGAAATTAATAGACTTTAAACGCGGAATGGTAACTGTAGCTGGTCACTTGGGATATTCCATTTCAGAAATCTTGAGGGAATTCTATATTCCGAGATCCATAGTGTCAATAGTGTGTAAGAGGTCCGAGCAGATGTAATTTCGATGTATTGCTCACGCGCTGCCTGCGATATGTAAGGTATAAGAGAATCTCAGACCAGAGAGCAGTGTTGACTGCAGAAGGAACTGTGTAGCTGTAGCAGTGAGTTGTTTCTAGCGAGCAGTCTGGTCTGGTCTGGTGTATCGTGTTGGCTGGGCTGGTCATGGTGCAGCGATGCCGGAGCCTGAGCATTATTGTATAAGGTAAAAAGCAGCCTCGCACATATGTAGTAATGTTATCTCAAGTCCCATGTAAACGTTTTAAAAATGTCCTAATAATAATCTTCCTCATGAAAAGTAACTTTTAACAACCATTCATTTCAATTTAAAGAATTTACTAATTTCTCCAATCCATGATCATCCCGATTATTCCAAAAGAAAAATCAGTTGTTTCCTTTCATAAATGACAAATCTATCGGCCAGCATTGCACAGGGCTGTGCCAGAAAAATTTATTGTAGAAGCAGATGTATATGCGTTATCCGGCGACTTCATTGAGGTAAGAATTTTTCCTTTTTTTTATTCAGAATAATCTTTCAGGGCCATCACGCAGCACTTCTGACGTCCAAAATTTACCAGGTAAAATTCACAGTCAATTATTGAAAAGTTATAAGTGAGCGACAATTTAATTGAGAGGTTAGTTACATTGTGTTACTACCAGGTTACTGAATTTTTTTTTGTTGGGACGTTATGCTGAATGTGAACGGCATTATTAATTTTTTTACTGTTGAGAGGTTTAGGAATTTGTCTGTTTTGATGTTACACTAAATGTGAATGAATTTTGTGGGGAGGTTACACTTGTCGACAACCGGCCAGGATCGTATTTCTTTGTGAATTTCTGAGAAGTAGTCAGTTATATATCTGCTCTTATTTGCTTAAATGTAGTTTGCATCTGGCGCAACGCATTTACAAATTTGTCACTCTTTCTTTCACAGATCATCGGCAATTTATTCCTCTTTGTTGTAATTGTGTTTGTTCCATTGTTCTTCGTCTTTGTTTCATTTTGTGCTTAATTTTGATTTGTGAAAAATGCCGCAAAAAACTGTTAACAGTACATCACGATGTGCAATGAGTGAAATAGCCGACTCGAATCATTTGATCGATAATACTAGCAACATTCAGTGTAATAGTGATAATCGCCTAGTTACAGATAATCAGTGCCTGCCGATCACTAGTATTCAGTTAAATCCTAATGATGGGCAAACAAATTTAATTATGTCCACAGTAAATTTAACAATTGATGACGCGGCACATTCCGATACAATGAACGCTGCCCAGTTTGACACACCCGGTTTGCAAACTTTGCATAGTGAACAGATAAATTTTTCTCACGAAGATGAACAATGTAGTCAAAATACGTCAGATTTATTTGATTCCGAGGTAGTGACCCACAGTGCACATCCAATTAGCAAACCTTTTCGTGAATCAGATAATGACCAAATGATTTCACAAAACGTGACAAATGTAGATACACCATCATACAGTACAGAGAACAGAGTCAGTAATTTTGGCGTGGATCAAGTTGTAGCATTATTACTACAATTCAAGAAAGAACAAGACGACAATTTCAAACGACTTAATGAATCGAACAAACAACTTAATGAAAATCTCGAACAGTGGAATGAAAAACTAAACAACAATTTCAAACAACTTAATGAAAAACAAGACAACAGTTATAAACAATTTAATGAATCGCACGAACAACTTAACCAAAGTTTCAAACAGTCGAATGTAAAACACGACAACTTTAATGAACAGAACAAACAACTTGTAACCTCCCCCTCACTTATCGACCTTAATGACAGTGAAAAATTAAACCGCGTGTACCTAATGGAAATTTGGGAAAAAGCAATCGTCACCGAAGTTAATCTGTCGGTAAAAAGGGAGGAAAGGGTTACATCTAAATGAAAGGAAAAATTGCAAATGAAACTGGTGGAAATTAATTTTGAAAAGGGGTAAAGTTAATGAAGAAAGTAAATGTGCGGCCGTTACGTTAACAATTAACTAGCGGTAATTAGATATTTGAGATTTGGGGGAAATTACGGTCGCCAGTCCTAAGGACAATTACTATAGTAACTGAAAAAGAAAGGTAATTACACATATAATTAGCACTAGAAGCGTGGCAACTGTAGGTTGACATGTGTATAGTGAAAACTGAAAGTTTGTCAGAAGTAATAACTTTCGCTGCATTCTGACTTAATTTAGCAAAAGAATTAATAAAACCGGAAAACTGAAAGTTAATTTAGTGACTGAAATTAATAAGAAGCTTTCTTTCTTAAGCACATCGAAATTCAGTAAAATACGGTTAGTCTTGGACTACCTCAACAATCATTTCAAAAACAACTTGACTCTACGCAATTTAGAAATAAGAGATTTAACTTTGAACTTGAATTAACTGATTCTGAACAATTAACAATAGTAAAATTTTGTACGTACCAAGCTGAGCTGCAGTCACGGGTAAACTAAAATATACTAACAAAACTCGCACTCTTAATTTGTGCTCGTGTAATCTAAATATTGTAGCCAGCTATGAATACTTTAACTGAACTTTGAAATTAAAGCAGTGAAATTGAATTATATTATTTTAATGCTGGCGTTTGAATTTCAACGACACTCAGGTTCATTTCGGAAAAGGAAGGGACCCTGCTTGGCAATGCAATTGGGACAATGAGCAACAAAGGTCCATGCTACGTTGTTGTAATTTTGTGATTTGAACAGTTTGAGAAACTGAGGTCTGCCATACAGTTCTGAGACTTTACGTGCTTTTAGTCTTCCTTGTTGGTTGATTGAAGGTTTGAAGTCGCCGATCGAGGAGGTGGCGACAGTCCCTCATTGTCGGCCGTCGCTGTTGCAGAAACTGGATGCTGGCGCACCTTCTTCTCGACACGGTCACCAGGCGAAACGGGCTCTTGATGTGTGCCAGCTAATGCTTCCCGTCCGCGACACCGTGCTAGAAACTATCATAGCCAGTCGATCGCAATTACATGCTGCCAATCCCCGAAAGCCCGGCAACTTGCGGGAGCGTCACACAACACACCTGCTCAATCGCACTACTCCCACCAGACTCGTTCTGCTCTGCCTGCGCTCCACGCGACAGAGTTCACACTATACCAAAGATCCTAAACACTTTCGTTCTCCACACGACCTATCGATGTATTCGTTCGATAGTATAGTTTTCCCTAGGCCAGACCCAGCGTATAAATACAAATAATATTCACAAAATAAACCAATTATAAATCGACATAAATGCATAAATATATATATATATATACACATAGTAAAACAATTACAATATATAAAGACACAGAAATGTCATATCTTGAGGTAACAAAACAAGGGAAAAAAAGTATAGTACAATAGATGGAAATACGAGGATATGCATTTCCGGCGTTAGAACTTAGTGAACAGACAACAGGCGTTCCCGTGCAACGTCATGATACTAAAGAACAATTACATGAGGAAAGTAAGGCTTGTGCTAGGAACAGTAGTGAAGAAATTAGATCTGTGGCACAAGAATTAAGTAATACACATGCAGCCACAACTAAATTACTTAGAAATGAAATTAGTGCAGTCGCTAAACAATGTCCTGAAAATGCAACACAGTTACGCGACGAGTTTAAATTAATGTCAGCAGAACTTTCACGCACTCTGGAAGCGAAAGTCGATAAGAAATGTGAACAACAGAACAGCCAAATTGACCAACGTTTTAAAGTGACAGATTTGTAAAATGTTTCAGCCTCTAACGTGTCACAGCATATGCCACATCTTGAACATTTGTCACACGCACACAGCCAGTATAACTTAGGTAATTTAGACAGAGTGCGTGAGTTAGATTCCGAACAGTCACAGACAAACGGATTACCATACAATCCTGAACCAATTGAGACATTCAGAGACGATAATTGTGATTATATGCACTTTCTATCCGTGAAAAAATTTAAGGTATTTAAAAATGACTGAACACAATTACATCCTTTGGACTGGATACGACAATTTGCTTTAGTATTTTCATCAGCTTGGCCTGTAATGCAGAAACTAACATTGAACTGGATACAACAATTTGTTTTTGAATTTTCACCGCCATTGCCTGTAACGCGGAAACTAAAATTTATTTGCAGCGCGTGATTGACCTCAGGGGATTCATTACACTTCGATGAATATGTGCCGTAGCGTGCACAGGGCCCCGAGCCGTAGTAGTGCTATTTCAGCTTTAGTTTTCTGCACTGCTGCCTTCTCTTTTACTATCCTTTATATCTATCAAAACAGCTCTTCAACTATATAGAATTCGGAATGAGTAATGAAAACCTGATATGACAGGTTTTACCGAAAGTGACAGTTTTCATTAGACACTCCCGAAATGACTAGAAATATCAGCATAATTTTAATAACAGACAAAGCTTTAATCATCAGTATGTACAAAATTTTCAGCAATCACAGACATATCTTGGCAACAATAGAGGGTTTTCCACACAACAGCAACAAAACCAGCCAGTTAGCATACCTAACCAACAATGTAATGTGTAAGGTCAACCAAGCTATAATGTTTCGCCACGTACACGTAGAGCATCGGCTCCACCAAATAGTAACGCACCGCAACAAGGAAACCAGTACGTACAGAAAACACACCATTTCAACTCATATCGCAATGCGCCGTATAGCAACGATTATTAAGACAGACGTAAATGTAATGAGCATAGTTTTCAGCATAACAGTCGGTCTTACCAGCAGCAGAATCATCCACAACAACAGATTATCATGAATGAGCCACACAGTAGATATCATCCCAAACCTAATACGCCAGGAGGAAATAACAGAACAGTACAAATAGTTGAAATGCCACAGCATCCTCCCGCAAATAACAGCACGTCAGAAAGAATTTGACTAGAGACAGTACAGATTGAATCTTCCAGCAACGTAAGCAATACTTTTGACACACAGACTCTTGTTCACGAAAATGTTATTATTTTTGACGACGTGCGAGACACACTTTTGCATGAAAAACCAGTAATTCAAAAAACCATTTCCCACCCTGTCATTGAAGTAAAGATTGGATCATCCAAATTTTCAGCAGTAATCGATTCTGGATCACCTATGTCAGTTATAAATGAAGGAACTTTCAACGAATGTAACAAAGAGAACACCTACCCTACGTTACCATTAGCAAAACTAAAATAAAAGGAGCAGTATCTGGTAAAGGAGTAGATGTAAAATTACAGACACACTTATCATTTTGTATTGCAGGTCATACGTTTCACTCAAATATTTGGATTGTTCCCTTATTGACAACAGACGTTATTTTAGCTACGAATTTTCTGGTACAACACGACGCAATTACTGACTTTCAAAATTCCTATTTAATGTTAAAGGATGAAAATGTGCAACTGGCATTAGAATTTCAGCACTCTTTATCTGCAGAAGAACAAACAATTAATCGGACAGAGGTCATTTCCGCACCACGTAACATAGACTGCCATTCCACATTGTTCACCGATACGTACGTTCACGACTACAATACACCAGACGAAGCCGACTATGACGTTATGCAAATGATTTGTGATGAAGTTAAACAGAGCAGTGCAAATACAGACGACGAACGTACAGAGCTACGCAAAATTCTTTTACAGCAAGCTCCAGTTTTTGACAACATCCCTGGTACTATGTCCGGTTTTATGTATGAATTTCAAGTTAAACAGAATGACACGTTTAAAGCTAAACATTATCCCATTCCGTATATTCACAGAGAACAAGTTAAGAAAGAATTGCAAGCAATGCTTGACCAAGAAATTATTGAACCGGGAGTTAGTCCGTACATAAACCCGCTCCATATTGTTAAGAAAAAGGATGGTTCACTTCGCCTCGTACTTGATTCGCGTCACGTCAATGACATTATTATTAATGAAACAGATCGCCCACAGACACTAGAAGAACTTCTACAGAAATTTCATGGTACTGCTATTTATTCCGCGTTAGACTTGAAATCGGGATTTTGACAAATTCAGCTCCATCCGAACTGCAGAGAGTACACAGCTTTTCTCTGTTTTGGTGACTGTTATCAATTTTGCAAATTACCGTTCGGTTTAACAATTTCTTCAGCAGCATTTATTCGCGGTTTGAATACTATACTTCCGACAGAATTAAAAGACAGAATCACAACGTATGTAGACGACATTCTTATTGCAGAAGCTAACTGGTCTGAACACAATTTCATTCTTGAACAACTGTTGCAAACTTTTCGTGCACAAGGACTCACAGTTAATCTTAGCAAGTTGGTAAAACTTGCATAAAATTTCTTGGACATGTAATTTCAGCAGAAGGCATTGCGCCTGACCCGGAAAAACTTCAAGCTTTACGTGACATTACTGTTACAACGACAAAAAAACAATTACGCAGCTTTCTGGGATTAATTGACTTTTTCCGTAAATTTATTTATTACTCTGCTTTAGACACCCCTAGATTGTGCCAATTGACGGGTAAAAACGCTATTTGGTCCTGGGATAGCCAAGCACAGTCTGAACTTGCTAATCTGAAACATGCCTTGTTGAATGAACCTCTTTTATCACACCCAGATCTTACTACAAATTTTTCCATTGCCACCGACAGTTCTAACACCGCTTTAGGCGTACACATTTTTCAGGAAATTGAAGAAGACGGTGCTACGGTAATTAAAAACATCGCCTTTGCGAGTCGCATTCTGTCACCTGCTGAACGCAATTATTCTGTTACAGAACTTGAAACATTATGTGTTGTGTGGGCATTTACGAGATTCAGGCATTTTCTTTATGGAAGACATACTACCGTTTACACAGGTCATAGAGCTATACAGTTTTTACTCTCAGCAAAATTTACGCATGACAGATTAAACAGATGGAAACTTTATTTACAGGAATTTAATTTTACAATTGTTCACATTACCGGTACACAAAATATTGTAGCAGACGCACTATCCCGTTCTCTCAACAACAAGCAGCAAGACATCGCAACCAACTTCTGCCAAGCAAATTCTAGCGTCATGTGTATTCAGCAAGTCGCGTTTGAAAATTTCATTTCATCGTCATTACGAGACATAGCACAAGAGGAGAGTAAAGACATCGTATGGAAAGAAATTAACACTTTTGGCAAGATAGGAATAATGTTACCATCAGAAACCATTACACTGTACGCAATAACATTCTGTTTCGCCGCTCTCACCCTGACAGCAACAATTGGTTACTATGCATTCCTGACGAACTTGTTAACAAATTAATTTGGTATACTCATTTAAGTTACGCACATTATGGAGCCAGAAAATGTTTTCTTATACTGAGACAGAACTGTTATTTTGCGAACATGGAGAAACGTATTCGACGAGTTTTAGCGTCACGTATAATCTGCCGGAAAGCTAAGTCAGACACGACTTCATATATTCCTGAGTTACATCCCATTGTACCCGTTAAATTGAGACACATGGCCGCTGTAAACATTTTTAGTCCGATTCCCAGAACTAATAGAGGTTTTTGTTACATCTTTGTCGCTGTTGAACTCACTTCGAAATTTGTTACCTTCACTCCGTTACGCAAAGCTACTGCTAAATCTGTTTCGAATGCATTTGTAAAACAATTTTATTTCATGTAGGGCATTTATTGAAAGTAATTTCTGAGAATGGACCACAGTTTCGATCTGCTATATGGACACGTATGTTACGAGCAAGAAACATTTCTCCGATCTATATATCCAAGTATCACGCTTCTTCGAACCCTTGTGAACGTCTAATGAAAGAAATTGGTAAACTATGCAGAATATACTGCCATAAAAAACATATTGATTGGGACACACACATACTCTCATTCCAGGATGTAATTAACTCCATACGAAATGAATCTACTATGCTATCTCCGACTGTTATATTGAAAAATGTTGAACTACCCAACAAAATTAAAGAATTCCTATCTTTTCCTACATCTCGTCGACTACGCCACCATGAAATAATTGACATTGCGCTCAGTAACATCAAACGTGCCGCAGAGCGCCGGAGAAGACAGCAAACACAGGTTTGTACACGCCGTGACTTTCACGTTGGACAGAAGATATCAGTACGCACACACTATTTATCCAACAGAGGAAAGAGTAGATGCAGTAAATTTGAGCTTCTATACGCAGGTCCATATCGAATTCGCAGCATTCCTCACCCCAATATAGTACACGTCGAAACTTTGAGAACCAGAAAAAACAAGGGCAATCACCATGCCTCCAATATTAAACCCTTTATTGAATGAATATACTTTTTGATTTATCACACTTTAATGCCGTTTCCTGAATTTTAATGACCACTTGTGCAATTATATTTATATCAACACTTACTGATGATTATCATATTTTTTCTTGGCAAGTGCCCGGCAAGGTAAGGTTAGCAGGTCGCTTTTCTTGTCGTTATATGTCAGACCGCACACATTTTCCATTTTTTGTGTATGTATGATTGTTTACCTATTTTGTCTGTATGCACTATGTAATCTTTAAGATATAACAAACACCATTTGACTTTGACATTTTTTCTTATGATATCTCAATATCTTGACTATTCTACATTTTTTTTGGCTACTGCATTATGAGACTGTGTGTATATTTTTGCACCTGAACACTCCCTATGTTTTGACCTAGTACGTTTCCTGTCATGCTGTGCTGTATGCTTAGTTGTATCAAATGCAAGATATCAATCCCTATTCATCATTTTCAGAAAGCAATAAGGTGTACAAGAAATAAATTAAACAAACCACAGTGGTTTACTCTGAAATGGAAATTTTACCATCGAAATGAACGAAAGAAAATGCAATATCTTGTCATGAAGAGTAAATGGATCAGAATTAACAAGCATTAACCAGAATATACTATACACATCGTATGATAGCAGTCTTGACTAATTATTTTTCTTTCAGAATACGAGGCGATTGATGCAGGCTGTCAGACAGAACTACATATCTTAGTTTTAGTGATGAAATATGCTAGAAATACGAAACTCTATAGTATGAATAGTTGTATGAAGTAAATGGTAATATGAATAATGAATAATGAAGTGTCTTTTTAGCAGATGATAATAAATGATGATGAATAGTTATATGACGAATATGCTAATATGAATAATAAAGTTTTTCTTTGCAAGTGATGATAGTGATGAAGTTATGGTAATATGAATAATGAAGTTTTTCCTTGCAGATGAGAATAATGATGAAGTTTGTATATTTACTATTAGTTAAGAAATGCTATGCAGTTATTTAAGTATTCGTTGCAGTTCCTTTTGACAGTATGTCTTATGTCACATGGTATAATGACTGAATGTTTTGGAAAGGACAGCTAGAGTACATATATATTGAGTATACGTTTCATTACCTGTTAATTCGAAGTTCACTACTTTTCAGCATAATATGCGTTTCTTCTTTCAGCTCAATAATCCATTTTGTATTTTTTCCAGGAGAAGCTATTCATGAAATTAATGTGCTATAAGCAGTTAGTCATTAAACCTGTTCTAGTACTTGCATTTTTTTTTACCCATTTGTGTGTATCATTCATGAATGTGATCACATATACTCTACTTGTTTCATAACCTTGCTAAGCTGACTCATGACGAATGACTTTATTAATCCTTATTTTCAGCAATAAGTCAAAAGCAAATATTTTCATGCCCCAGCAATTAATTATCGTTCCCAACGCAATGCATTGCTAACAAAAATAAATTATTACCAGTCCCAACTAGTACCAGTATACAACCAAATAGTCCTACCAGTTTAATATATATTTCTATTCCTAAATATAATTCAAATTTCTCAGATGTATGGAATCCATTATATCTATATATTATTGAACCACAGCCCTTGAGTAATAGTTACAGTGTGTTACATTTTAAATATGTCCTATGTCACTTGAATGATGAGTTCTGAGTAATACTGAATGATGTTTTGTAATAATGCATAAATGCTATGCCAATAATTTCTATAAATAATATTTTTGTTATACTCTATAAATGCTATGCCAATAATTAACTCTTTTTTTGAATGATGATTTCGGAATAATACTGAATAATGTTTTGTAAAACTATATGAATACATTGTAACTGGCCAATGAGTGCCAATAATTATCGCAATCAGATGAGTTACGAATAGTGTTTTGTAATATTCAATACTTGCTACATGTTTAGTAACTGGCCAATGAATGCAAATGATTACTATAATTAGATTAATTATGTATAAATGCTATGCCAATAATTAACTCATTTTGAATGATAACTTCTGAATAATGCATAAAACAATTCTTTGTAACTGGCCAATGAGTGCCAATAATTACTATATTGAGATGACTTATGAATAATGTTCTGTAATACTCCATACATACTACTTAAATGCTGTGTAAATAGCCAATGAATGCCAATAATTACTCAAATCGGTTGATAGACTAGTGTAATTCTCAATGATGACTAGCATAAGACTTAATGTCCTTCACCTTCTGACCTAATTACCAGGAATTACTGCAATATCCGTTTGTCCTGCCCATCCTCATGATCATGGAGCACTATATTTTGATTTTGCACTAATTTTACGTTGGTGAAAAAGAATGGATTCCACAAGAATGTGGTGTTGACACATCATGCTGTCCACCACCTTGAACGATGGAGATGTTATTTATGGTCCTACTGTTTGGTGTACCTAACGTACTACCAAAATAATAACATTGAATATCAATACAACATTTCTGTCTTGGCTACAATGATAAATACTTCAAGGAAGAGAACTTCAGATTGTCTCACTTGGTGTTGTTCTTCTGTAGAAAGATATAGACTTTCAGTGCAGCTACGTGCAACCTACTGTGCTACAACCATGATGCAATCCTTCCCATTCCTTTCCTAGTTCTTGTAAAACGGTAAAGACTCTACAGCACGTTTAAATTCTTGTAAATGATGAAGACATATACAGTGCGTGTGCACTTCATTTCATTTGTTTATAAGATTAGTTGCCTTAAATATGCTAAAGACTTCTACAGTGCGTGTGCACTTCATTTCACTCCATGATATGTTATGTATAAATGCTAAGGACTTCTACAGTGCGTGTGCACTTTACTTCACTCCTTGTTATGTTTATTTGTTGTAAAAATGCTAAAGAGTTTAACGGTGCACGTGCACTTTATGTCAATTGTTAATATACACTCCTGGAAATGGAAAAAAGAACACATTGACACCGGTGTGTCAGACCCACCATACTTGCTCCGGACACTGCGAGAGGGGCTGTACAAGCAATGATCACACGCACGGCACAGCGGACACACCAGGAACCGCGGTGTTGGCCGTCGAATGGCGCTAGCTGCGCAGCATTTGTGCACCGCCGCCGTCAGTGTCAGCCAGTTTGCCGTGACATACGGAGCTCCATCGCAGTCTTTAACACAGGTAGCATGCCGCGACAGCGTGGACGTGAACCGTATGTGCAGTTGACGGACTTTGAGCGAGGGCGTATAGGGGGCATGCGGGAGGCCGGGTGGACGTACCGCCGAATTGCTCAACAAGTGGGGCGTGAGGTCTCCACAGTACATCGATGTTGTCGCCAGTGGTCGGCGGAAGGTGCACGTGCCCGTCGACCTGGGACCGGACCGCAGCGACGCACGGATGCACGCCAAGACCGTAGGATCCTACGCAGTGCCGTAGGGGACCGCACCGCCACTTCCCAGCAAATTAGGGACACTGTTGCTCCTGGGGTATCGGCGACGACCATTCGCAACCGTCTCCATGAAGCTGGGCTACGGTCCCGCACACCGTTAGGCCGTCTTCCGCTCACGCCCCAACATCGTGCAGCCCGCCTCCAGTGGTGTCGCGACAGGCGTGAATGGAGGGACGAATGGAGACGTGTCGTCTTCAGCGATGAGAGTCGCTTCTGCCTTGGTGCCAATGATGGTCGTATGCGTGTTTGGCGCCGTGCAGGTGAGCGCCACAATCAGGACTGCATACGACCGAGGCACACAGGGCCAACACCCGGCATCATGGTGTGGGGAGCGATCTCCTACACTGGCCGTACACCACTGGTGATCGTCGAGGGGACACTGAATAGTGCACGGTACATCCAAACCGTCATCGAACCCATCGTTCTACCATTCCTAGACTGGCAAGGGAACTTGCTGTTCCAACAGGACAATGCACGTCCGCATGTATCCCGTGCCACCCAACGTGCTCTAGAAGGTGTAAGTCAACTACCCTGGCCAGCAAGATCTCCGGATCTGTCCCCCATTGAGCATGTTTGGGACTGGATGAAGCGTCGTCTCACGCGGTCTGCACGTCCAGCACGAACGCTGGTCCAACTGAGGCGCCAGGTGGAAATGGCATGGCAAGCCGTTCCACAGGACTACATCCAGCATCTCTACGATCGTCTCCATGGGAGAATAGCAGCCTGCATTGCTGCGAAAGGTGGATATACACTGTACTAGTGCTGACGTTGTGCATGCTCTGTTGCCTGTGCCTATGTGCCTGTGGTTCTGTCAGTGTGATCATGTGATGTATCTGACCCCAGGAATGTGTCAATAAAGTTTCCCTTTCCTGGGACAATGAATTCACGGTGTTCTTATTTCAATTTCCAGGAGTGTATTTTGTATTCAGTGCGTGTGCACTTTATTTCACTTCATGATATGTTATGTAAAAATGCTAAAGACTTATACAGTGCGTGTGCACTTTGTCATTTGTTAATATCTTTTGTACTGATTGCGTATACTTTTTGTGATTTTTATGATATATTCTGTACTCAGTGCGTGTGCACTCTATTTCATTACTTAATATGTCCTGCACTTATCAGTAATGTAAGTACTCGGTGACTGTAGACTTAGTAACTAAATAGATTTTAGAAAAATTTCTTGCTCATGGCAAGTCCAACTGACTCACCATCGCTGGCAAATTTTTGACCCCCCCCCCCCCTTCCCCCAGTGGAGGGTTATGTAAGAGGTCCGAGCAGATGTAATTTCGATGTATTGCTCACGCGCTGCCTGCGATATGTAAGGTATAAGAGAATCTCAGACCAGAGAGCAGTGTTGACTGCAGTAGGAACTGTGTAGCTGCAGCAGTAAGTTGTTGCTAGCGAGCAGTCTGGTCTGGTCTGGTTTATCGTGTTGGCTGGGCCGGTCATGGTGCAGCGATGCAGGAGCCTGAGCATTATTGTATAAGATAAAAAGCAGCCTCTTGCGTATGTAGTAATGTTATCTCAAGTCCCATGTAAATGTTTTAAAAATGTCCTAATAATAATCTTTCTCATACAAAGTAACTTTTAACAACCATTCATTTCAATTTTAAGAATTTACAAATTTCTCCAATCCATGATCATCCCGATTATTCCAAAAGAAAAATCAGTTGTTTCCTTTCATAAATGACAAATCTATCGGCCAGCATTGCACAGGGCTGTGCCAGAAAAATTTATTGTAGAAGCAGATGTATATGCGTTATCCGGCGACTTCATTGAGGTAAGAATTTTTCCTTTTTTTTATTCAGAATAATCTTTCAGGGCCATGACGCAGCACTGCTGACGTCCAAAATAGACCAGGTTAAATTCACAGTCAATTATTGAAAAGTTAGAAGTGAGCGACAATTTAATTGAGAGGTTAGTTACATTGTATTATTACCAGGTTACTGAATTTATTTTTTTTTTGTTGGGACGTTGTACTGAATGTGAACGACATAATTATATTTTTTACTGTTGAGAGGTTTAGGAATTTGTCTGTTTTGAGGTTACACTAAATGTGAATGAATTTTGTGGGTAGGTGACAAGTGTATCGAGAATACCAAATTTCATATATTATTCGACCCCCTCTCCCCCCCCCCCCCCCCTCAACGAAGTGGCCGACGGCCTTGAACGAGAGCAACGACGTTTGCCTAGAGTTATCTGTGCTAACAGACAAGCAACATTAAGTGAAATAATCTCAGACATCATTATGTGACGTATTACAAACCAATACGTTAGGACAGCGCGTCAGACATTGCCGTTAATGGTTCAAATGGCTCTGAGCACTATGGGACTTAACATCTTAGGTCATCAGTCCCCTAGAACTTAGAAACTATTTAAACGTAACTAACCTAAGGACATCACACACATCCATGCCCGAGGCAGGGTTCGAACCTGTGACCGTAGCAGTCAGACGGTTCCGGACTGAAGCGCCTAGAACCGCTCGGCCACCGCGGCCGGCTTTGCCGTTAATGGGTATGGCAGCAGACGACCGACGCGGGTACTTTTACGAACACCACGACGTCTCCCACAGCGCCTCTCCTAGACTTCAGACCAGATTCGTTGGATCCTAGACGACTGTACCGTAGTCAGCTGAGTCCCGATTTTAGTTGGCAAGAGCTGATGGCAGGATTCTAAAGGGGCAGACCCTACGAAACAATGGACCAAAGTTGTGAGGAAGGCATCGTGCAACCGACTTGTGGCTCCATAATGGTGTAGGCTGTATTTGCATGGAACGGAGTGGGACCTCTGGTCCAGCTGAAATTGTCGTTGAATGGAAATGGCTACCTTCGGTTACTTGAATGCCATTTAGAGACATTCTTGTACTTCATGTTCCTAAACAACGATGGAATGCTTGAGGATAGAAATGCACCATGTCACCGGGCCAAAGTTGTTCGCTGTTGTTTTGAAGATCATTCTGGACTACTCGGGCGGATTATTTGGGCATCCAGATCGCCCGACTTGAAACCCATCGAACATTGGTGGTGCATAATCGAGACGTCATTAAGAACACAAAATCCTGCACCGGGAACGCTTTCGCAGTTATGGACGACTATACAGGCAAAACGGCTTAGTATCTCTGCAGGGGACTTCCAATGACTTGTTGGGTCCATGCAATGTCTCGTTGCTGCACTACGCTGGACAAAAGGAGGTCCAATACGATATTAGGGGGTCTTCCATGACTTCAGTAACTTTTGTCACCTCACTGCGATGAGGTGCCGAAACAAATAAAGTTGCCAAGATAATAAGTCGCATGTAAAGCTGTAGTCTTTGTTTTTATGTGTTTTTTGAAAGCGCGGAAACACTTCATTGCATAACTGCAGCTGTGAAACTCTTTTACTTTTCGAACAAAACGCGCAGTAAGATTTGTGGAATTTTAGTGTGGCACAGGTAGAGCTAGAATGTCAACTTCATCAGTGGTAGCAAAGATAATCCATGGACCGACTCTACAGGCTGGGCAAATAAAAATCCCCCGGAGAACAGAGGTCCAGGGTACAGAGAAACGCAGCAAAGTAATACAGTACTAACCTGACTATAGCACATGTAGAAGGTGACAACCATTGCTCTCTTGGCACTTCTGAGCCCTGATCAGCAAGTTACCGAAGGCGTATCGAAGCTGCACTGCTGAAAATGCTACAATCTCATCCGAAATGTTCTGCTGCACTTCTTGAAGACTATGGCGGTTGTTGCAATACACCTTAGACTTGAGGGCTCCCCACACAAAATAATCGCCCACTGATAGATCAGGTGACTTCGATGGCCAACTGCTGCGACCAGATTGACCTCTGGGAACAACAGCCACGTAGAGTGTGTAAATGTACTCCAAGGTTCGGTCGACTTCATGGGCAGTTGCTCAATCCTATTGGAAGAAACTATAGACCCTTTCCTCCTTAGTTAATGTTGCCACAAATGGTTCCAAAATTTTGGCAATGTATCTCTCTGACTTCATCAGCGTCTGATGAAAGAAGCTGGGACCAACAAGGCGCCGTGCAGGAACTGCACACGAAAGCCAAACCTGATCTTGCACTGGTGTTTCGTGGAAGTTATACGGATTCTTCGCTGCCGAGAACTTGTGATTCTGTGAGTTGAAGTAACCACTCACGTATACCAGGCTTCATTAGACCTAAAGAACAGATCCATATCCAAGCTTTTCGTTGTTACCTCAGTAACAGCCAGTCAAAAAATTGGAGGCACCGAGGAGCTGGTTTCAATGCATGAACAACCGACAACAGGAATTCTTGTACAGGTCCAGGTGGAGTATTCGTCCGAGCGATCGACATGATATGCCGGTCTCTTGCGACGAGCGTCGGGTTGACTTGCTAAGACTCTGAAGCTTGTTCTGATGAACTGCAATCAAACGTGCTGGTGTGCATGCAAGTTTCGGAATGGTTTCTGACTTGTTCAAAACAGGTCCTATCTGGCGCCATTTCTGGACTAAGCGTTGAATGGTACCGTTTGCTGGCACTTCGACACCGTTAAATTAGTCAGCAGACAACAGACCACACTGATCGACGACTTTACTGTCACGTAACATTCCACAACGAACAGCCGCTCCTCTCTCGTGAATGCCATCGTCTCCTTTGCACTACTCAACTCTCTCTGACACAGTCCACACAACACTCTGAACAGGTGTTGATCATGTGGCGGGCGTACACTTTGTGTGCCCGTCACTGGATGCCGTTATAAGTACTCATCCACTCCTCTGAACCACCTACATTTGCCCCAGCGTATAATAACAGAGAAATAGAATAGGGACTCGTCAATGAGCAATGAAGTATCCAGACATGAACGCGACTGTAGAGTCGCTGAAATTAGAAAGTAACTGCTGCTATACTTTTATCTAAAACTTACTCCAAACTATGAGAGAATATGGCAGGCCGTATGAGCTGTATGTTGATGATAGGGGTGGTAGCGAACAACACATAAATGACGTAGGTGGAACCACAGTAGTCGAAGCGATTCATGTTACAAAGGATACATTGCCTTCAGTAAAGTTGGAAGATACTAAGGCTTAATTTTTATGCCGATGTCTATTTCTGTGCGAACCCACTTGAAGGAGACATTTTTCCCGCAACCGTAGAAGCAGTGAAGGAGATGCTACATTGCCTGCTAAGTCTTATTCTTATCTATAAATTATCACTTCCCTCACCTCTGTTAGTCTTTGCTGATGAGAAAAATGCCGCATTGCACCGCTGATCAGAGTATACGTTATACTGTGGGTCCCAGTCGGGTTGGAAGAGTAGTAAAGGACCGTGGCAGTCAATCCAAACTTTGAGCTAGTTACTACGGTTTGTCGTAGATCTGTACACAGGGTTTCCGCAACTAACTAGAAAGAGAATACAACCTAAAAGTTTTTAGATGTAACTGCTCTCACTTATTGTAAGATAAAAGTTCAGGACGACTGAGTACAGGACCTACACAATCAGATACGCTAACCTGTTCTAGGTATTGCTATGTTACTATCAACATTCGTTATTTTGAGTTAATTATATATACTTACTTTTCGTGAAAGCTACTCATTTCTCCCCAACAGAGTTTGACATTTAAGATATCAGATGTTTAGAAAAGAGGGGTTTAAGTATGGGACATTTCGGTTGTGTGGGCCATAGATGATATGTTACCGCAGTATTTCTCAGATTAGATTAGATTAGATTAGATTAATACTAGTTCCATGGATCATGAATACGATATTTCGTAATGATGTGGAACGAGTCGAATTTTCCAATACATGATATAATGAGGTTAATTTAACAACATACTTAAGTTAATATAACAACTCTATTTTTTGTGTTTTTTATTTTTTTTTATTTTTTTTAATTTTTTTAATATTTTTTTTCTTAATTTATATCTAAAAATTCCTCTATGGAGTAGAAGGAGTTGTCATTCAGAAATTCTTTTAATTTCTTCTTAAATACTTGTTGGTTATCTGTCAGACTTTTGATACTATTTGGTAAGTGACCAAAGACTTTAGTGCCAGTATAATTCTCAGGCTCCAACAGTGCTCTTATTTCTTCCTGTGCTAGACTTTCTACAAGCAGTTTGGAACAGATGGGTATGGTAGAAGGTTGCTCTGTGAATTACAAGCAACACAGATGTCATGTGTGCGAGTTCAGCGGAAAAGAAATTCGCGTCTGCCGAGATAAGTGCGGCAGCGCACGAGCGATTTTTACACGCAGCACAGCGGTTCGCGACCTATACCGCCGTGACGTAATCTCCTGCGAGGCCAGGGTAACTTGGGCGACCGAATGTAGCACTCTCAAACACACACACACACACACACGCACACACAATATACACAAACACACACACACACACACACACACACACACACACACACACACACACTATCTGCCTCCCGCCCACGCATCAATCCGAGAGTTTGCTGAAAAGAAACTCGTTGCCGCGTAGTAGCAATTCGCAAGCGATTTGCCTTCGCTTCTCTGAATTCGCCTCTGTGATCCCATATCTGGATGGAACTGCCTACTGTTGCGTGGATGTAAATTTGACGAATGTACGTAGGATAAAACCTAAAAATTGTGTAAAACTCTACATATTACTTTAAGTTGCGTACGGAATTTACAGTAGGGTAGTTTGCTTGGTTTTGACAATGTTATTCAACCACACCATTTAGCCTTCGTATAGACGTAAGGTTGTTACTAATTTTAGAATTGGGGCCTGCGAATTTGCGGAACATATTGAAAAGAGCCGCATTGTGTAGAGACTAATAGTTGTATTAACGGAGAAAAACTTGCACTACGTTACAGGTAAAACATTTACTTCCTTTTTGTTTTAAAATTAACATCAAAAGCAAGGCTCCATTACACAACAGGAAATGAAAAGTTGACTGTGCATACTTTTTTTAGTGTGTTCGTGTATCCTGTCAGCTGTTGGATGTACGGCTAGTAACTGGAATGTCCAAATTTACTTAAATACCCATCCGGTAGTTCAGACTGATATTCAAATTTAATAAAATTCATTGTTAGTCAATCAAACCCAAATCGCCCAAGTGATTGACCCCTTAGGAAATTATTTTGTTGGGGTTTGTTGCATTCCTGGAAGCTACAGAATTCAATCTTTGAAGAAACAATTTGTTTCAGTCCTTTTATTATTTCTTTCGACTACTACAATAGAAAAATGTGCTAAATCCTTCACATTAGATGATAAAACATGCCAACCATCTCCATCAAGACTAAGAACAAACAAACGTTACACCCATTTATATGATAGTTTAAGTGTCTTTAAATAACGAAATCTGTCAATCATTTCTTCAGCTAAGTCATAAATTTCCCACAAATAACATTCAGTTTCCATCCGCACTTCAGGAGGCGTTTCATTCATTTTCTTTAGACACTGGAAATCAGATGTTTTATTCTGTTTTCGAAATTGCATTACTATATCAGTAAAACTAAACAGAGCCTGCAGTTAATCAGATACTTTTCGATGCTATTGTAATTATACGCAGTAAGTGCTGAAAAGCATCTGTAATAAAAGCAATTTGTAACAACCCCTGTGCTTCATCAAGCTAAACGCGAGATCTTCTTACTGCTTTGCGACATTGTTTCATTGTAATTGGACAGATCTGTCTAGGACAATGCTTTATGATAGCAACCTCACTAAGAAATTCTAAGGCGTATCAGAAAGTTCATCATCGTACATTTATACTATAGTGATTTTGTACTATGGTTGCGTTTCGGCAACACTTTCGTCGGCGCTGGTGCGAGGAAATCTTCGTCCCAGAAACTGAAACATCAAAAACTAGAAAACTAAATTGAAAGCTTGCTTGTGGCACACACCTATTTTGTACAGGATTTCCTACACTAGATAACTTTTTTTCTATAAGATGTCATTTATTCGTATCCGCACCATATATTTTTGTTTAAATAACTGTTTAACTCTTTTTTTCACAAATTTTCTAAGCAACATTCTGTAAATTATGTACTGATTCGCACAAAATAGAAAATAACGTAAGAGATACTTTATGCAAAAAAAATTTCCGCTAGGCTGTATGTTACGCTCCGGAACATGTGGTTGAGCGGGTGACCAGCATTATGCGATGTATACTTAAATATACACATAGCGAGAATTTCTGAAGCCATATACTAAAGAAATAAACGATAACGAAAATGAAAGATGTTTTGGTACCTAACTATGGACTGTATTAAGGTGATAATATGATCTGAATGAAGGTGGTTAATTTTTAAATCTTTTGTTACACGTAGTTTCTCCTTTGTTATCACATTTACATTTAAAAAGAGACCTTCAGGTGTACTAGTCACGGATTTTAATGAATCTTAGGCATATTATGGAGCAACCAGTTCTGAGTACCTGGGTTTTCAAGTGACATGGCCTAGCGGTACGGATCACTTTTACAGCCGGGTTAAAATTTTCACTAAAACTTCAAAATGATTCCGATGTGCTGTAGACTAATAGAGAAATCGCTTCCAGAGAAGATTCCATAAAAATAAATTCTTCGATTCTGCATCAGTTTAGTATACTTGTTTTTACAGGTATGATGAAGTACGCGTAGTTGTTATCGAAGTTGATAAAAAAAACATTTGAAGTCAAATCAACTGTGTTTTCGCATACTCCTTCTGAAAAATCCTTCTGCCTCCAAGGTAGTAAAAGATTTCGTTGCCATCGCTGGTGGTCTACGAAATTTTATTTCGGTTGCTTCTACAACAAACACCATTCTATTCTAGAATTGCAAACGATGCAATTGATAACGAGTAAGACGATTCTGTGATCAATTATGTAACGAACGGAATTCACTTTTCAAGAAAGTTTCCTGTGATGTTTGATTTATTAATGAAATTACTACTCCCGAGAAGAACTCCTTTTGAATGACTACACGATACGTGTGAGCTGTCGCGACGGCTTCTTACCGAATCTTCCCTGCCTTCCGTAGTCGTATGTGTCAATGGCGCCACATTTCCAACTGTGTATCGATTTTCTTTGTGAATCAAAACCTCTGGCGGTGCATCGAAGAGGCGGCGACGACGACAGCTGAACGTGAAGGGAGGCAGTACCACGTGGGCAAGAGAGCAGCTGGGTACGGAGGACCACCACGACCAGCGGCCTAGGCTACCAGCGGCAGCTATATTTCTCGGGTGCTTGTTTTGGTAACAACCTTAGCGTTTCTCGCCTGTTGCAATTTTTGGGAAAATGGCGTTCTGTTGTATGAATTCCATTCGTATTGACGTCCAACAGTTTGTGATTCAGGCGATTCAGTCCTGTGCACCACTGGATATTTAATGCTGCCTGACAATACTCAACTTGGCTTCGCCTTTTGCGCCGGCCGTTGTGTCTGAGAGGTTCTAGGTGCTACAGTCTAGAAACGCGCGACCGCTACGGTCGCAGGTTCGAAACCTACCTCGGGCATGGATGTATGTGATTCCTTAGGTTAGTTAGGTTTAAGTAGTTCTATGTTCTAGGGGATTGATGACCTCAGAAGTTATGTCCCATAGTGCTCAGAGCCATTTGAACCATTTTTCGCCTTTAGCACCTCTCATGCACAGTGGTCGTACTACAAGAACTTCTGGCTTCCTGAACTTAATGTGATTACTGATTAAGCCCCCTTTTTTATTTATTGATATTTTCTTATTAATTTTGTATTTGTGCCTTTAAGTGCCTCTCAGATGGTGGTTTTCTGCGTTATTTATTGCATTCGTAACTTGGTCGCTTAAGTCCAGTTATAGTGGCAGAAAGCAGTTATTGAACTCCAGTTACTTATCCTTTTATTGCATCGCTGATTCCTTTGAGGGTTGCTCTGTTTTATTTCAATGTTGGTGGCCACTCCTTTTTAATAAGAGTATTGGTGATTGAAGTTTAGTCCTTTACTATTCTTTAAACAGTTTTGTAGTGTAACTGGGTCGAAGTATTCTTATGGGTGGCTACGTGAAATTATGACTGAATTGAAATGTGTAATTAGCCATATAAACACCTGAGTCTAGAGTCAGTTAAGTTCACTAGTCGTATTTTCTGCTGCTGGCTGTTTTAGCAGTTACCTTTTTATTTTTTCATTTGCGGGGGAGTGGCGGTAGTTGTAAGATCCTGTGGGGCCAAACTGCTGAGGTCATCGGTCCTTCGGCTCACACACTACTTAATGTAACTTAAACTAACTTACGCTAAGAAAAACACACACACACATACACACACACACACACACACACACACACACACACGGACACACACACACATATACACACACACACATATACACACATGCCGAAGGGAGGAGTCCAACTTCCGACGGGGGGAGCCGCGCGGCTCAGGGGACTGGATTTAAATCTTGTTTTCTAATACGTATGCAAATAGTGTTATAGATTTCCTTGCTCAAAGTGTTGCGTAAGGAGCTATTAGGTGTGAAAATCTGTTCAATTCCAGTTCTGTAGAGTTAAGCTCGCTTTTTCTTGCGTTATTGGAATATACACCAACTAACGGCGTGGTGGTCTGACCGTTATCGGCTGTATTTGTCGCTGAGCCTGTGATTTGACTAGTCAGTTGATTAAAGATTGAAACTGCCTTTAACTTTCATGTTTTCTTTTGTTGAATTGATATCTTTGTTACGAGAGTTAAAGATACTGGGTGACAATTATTGAACTGTATGAAGTAAAATCGTTATAACGTCTGGACGGTTTGCGTTAGGACGTTGAAACTGCATGGTTGGTCACTGGGCGTGATGGAAATTGATATGGTTTGGTTGAGCGACGAAGCCCACTTTTATTTGTATGGATTCGTCAATAAGCAATATTGGCGCATTTGGAAAATTGAGAAATCGCGTTTCATGATCGGAAAGTCTCTTCACCCTCAACGGGTGACTGTGTGGTGTGTAATGTCCAATCTCGAAATAATCGGTGCTTCCTTGATGGCACGGTGACAACCGAAAGGTACGTGTAGGTTTTGAAAGATGATTTCATCCCCATTATCTAGCGCGCTCCTGATTTCGACAAGTTGTGGTTCACACAAGACGTAGCTCGACCCCATCGAAGCAGGATATGTCCTGGAAGAACACTTTTGGGACCACAGTCAGTCTCATATGGTTCAATAATTCTCACCATGTAAGTTGCTACTCTTTGGTACATTCTCGTAACGGCTCCATTTATAACTGTAAACCGCTTCTTTGTCCGCCTTTTATTAACAGGACTAACTTGCCTCAGCTTACGGTCGACTTCTCTACGCCTCACCGGCGCGGGGACCTGTTGATGTCAAGCGCTGCTATGGTGTTTGTTAACTTGTCTCGTGGCGCAGGGGAGTGGCTTAAACACAGTAATTCAGGCCGCCTGTTGGAACGAACAACTGAAGTTCTCTTGTGTATTTTACGCCCAGTGTTCTTATTGAATGTTGTACCCTTTCCCTCTCAACATGTGGCTTAGTAGAGTTTTAGATTTACGTAACTGTACTGTACCACCTTCTCTCAGCCATTAAGGTTTCATAGTTTTTAACTGGCTATAACCTGAGCTGCCAATACACTGCTTTCACCTTTTATCCTCTGGAGGCTCGTCAGTGTTATTTGATTACGTAGGCTTTCCCGGCGTAATAAGTCAAGTCTCTTCGGATTTGCTGCCAGATCATAAAATCAACTTGACTCGATATTTCGGCGATCCAACTGGTAGCCATCTTCAGGAAAATGCTGCTTCTGCTGATGAGTCCCGCTGAGAACTTTACAAATTTTTAGTAAAAAAGGGAGGGGGTTATATTCTGCTTAAACAGTATATTAACATATTTCCTTGGTACAACGAAATGTTAATCTTACTATAAAACAAGTTGTTGCCTTTTATGAAATTACTGATTGTACCAGTAACTGTAGCAGTTTCTCCAATTAGCAACATATCTTCGTCAAGTACAGACTGAACGTGGGTATAGGCAGCGAGAACTCCTTTTTATCAGTTTCTTAATGTGCAATGCTTCTGTTCCTTCTCATTATGTGTGTATCTCTGTTAAACATTTTTACATATTAGCCCTCTGGTTGATGTTTGTTAAGACGGAGTCTGGTTCAAATGGCTCTGAGCACTATGGGACTTAACACCTGAGGTCATCAGTCCCCTAGAACTTAGAACTACTTAAACCTAACTAACCTAAGGACACCACACACATCCTTGCCGGAGGCAGGATTCGAAACTGCGACCGTAGCAGTCGCGCGGTTCTGGACTGAAGCGCCTAGAACCGCTGGGCCCAGCGCGGACGGCTAAGAGGGAGTCTGGTCATTGCTGTGCTTAATGTTATTTGTCGTCATTTGAATAAATGTAATCAAACGACAAACTTTGGGGTGCCCCCTTAAGCTTCCTTGTCGTTCCATCCTGTGTGAAGGGGATATCAATACACCTTTTAACAATATTCTATTTGATAAAATAGAGAAGATTTGAACACGTACTGCGAGCACAGTAACCGTGCAACTCAACTGCTGCGCTATGCTCTCTTGGTCAAAACATGACGAGTATATTGGGTATAAGAGGCACGCATAAAATTTCAACGTCTACTTTTTCGGGAATTACGGACCGTCGCATGGAAATCCAATAGCAAGGTACTCAGTACAGGTTTCTACAACACACCCAAGCCTTATCAAAATTCGTGATTAACCTTTCTAATAGGCCCCTTGTTAGTGAGATTTGAAAAAAAGTCTTCTGGAAATGTACATGCGCTTTATTAGACTTGCAGGATGAATCCTCTACACAATAAGTAACATTTACTACTTAATAAACAAAAATGACTTGCATGTAAGTAACAGGCCTGAACTAAATGTGTGCGCGGTTGGTCTCCATATCATAGAAGTAAAAATTAAGTTTGTAAGCAGCACGTTACCATACGTCCATTGTTACTTCCAGTTGGGGAGGCATATTTTGGCACAACTATTATATTTTTGTGCAATTCTTTGATCTTTTCAGTAGTTATGAAGGCAACTATTACAATTTTACATGATGCTGCTAACAAGGTGACCGTTTCTAGTTTGTGTTCGCCAACTAGCAGAAGCACTATTAGTTTTTTACATCCTGCTATAAAACTTTCGTTTCACTTCTGTAAAATAGAATATGGTGAAAAAAAATAACAATTCTCATTTACTTTATGTCTTCTTAAACATAATTTCTGGATACTTACGCATCACAGACGCTAACACAGATGTTTCATTAATAGCCGATATGCATTTAGATGGTACAGTGGGAAGTATATCGGCTGTGTCCTTACTTGAGGAAAGTATTCTTTTGTAAGCCTCGAATTAGTTAAGGAAGCTAAAGACAATATGTGGAAACATATTTAGAATTCAGATGTAGCCCGGTCACAAGTATTCATAAATTGTTACACACGGAATGTAGCCACTGGTCGAGCATACTTGTTGTACGACAAATTGAAAGTCTACAAGACCGCTCACAAACCCGTCTCCAGTATGAAGACCAGTCCCCAGAGAGAACGCAGAAATCAAACAGGGAATATCACTATAACCAGAGAAAGTAACCGTGGGTCACGATAAGAGCAACAGGGGTCGGCCAGAACATTTTGCTGCGATAAATACCTTCTTGCCCCGCCAAAAGTTTGCGGTAGTTGTAGGACTAAAGAAGCCTCAACCATAGTAATTGCCGAGCGCTTCAGAAACATCACGAGTGGTTCCCGAGAGACTAAACCTATGCAGGTCCCAGGGCAATGGAAAGCGCTAGCTATTAAATGGCGGTAACAACCGTACACTGAACTTCACGATGTTGTCCTCTAGAAACTCCTAAGGAATGGGCTGAAGAGCTGTTCTCCGGGTTATTTAAAGGCTCAGTCGATGAGCTAGTGCACCTCCGCGGCACAGGTAGCCACCCTAACACGGATGAGAGGTGGAACGGTTCCTGCCGTTCTGACCGCCTGTAGTGGTAGAATTCCGCCTCTCACGTTGGGTGCCCGAACTGGCGAGAATGTTCAGAAGGCGGGAGAAACGTGTGTGCCTCCACCACCGCCTGACTTCATTATTTGAAATAACGGCCAGAACAGCAACCTAGATTTCGCCATCTTGGGCTTCTTCTATATTACGAGGGTTGGAACTTAAATAGTGGCAACTATTTATTCACAACCGGTACAAAAGAGTTACATGTTTGCACCTGTTAATGTCCTTCAAAGTAGGGTCACCAGCGTTGTGTAGAACCCGTTGCCAGCGATGTGGAAGGCGCAGTATACCTTTAGCAGAGCCTGTTCTGCTGATGGTGCGAATGGAGCAGTGTAAAGTTATGGTGATTCTCGTGTACGACTGTCATGGTGTAATCCTAACGCATTACGTTCCTCCACGTCAATGCACACTATTACTGTTCGTTTTTGGAGCATCACCTGCGACCTGCTTTGCGAAAGAAGCGACGACACTTTCAGCGCAACCCACCCATCATTTTGCACGACAATGCACCGGCGTACACAGGTGCAAACATGTAACTCTTTTGTATCGGTTGTGGACAAATAGTTTCCACTATTTAAGTTCCAACCCGCATAATTAAACGGGGAATGACAGAATTATTTTGCACCTGCTAACCGATGGTCCCCTATGTAGACAATCCCTCGGTTGTCTCTATGGACTTGGTACACAACGGTACTGTCTGTGGACTTGGGAAAATTAATTTAGTGGTATTAATTCAATGATCAGTTAATAATTCGACTGGTCGGAATTAGGTATCAGTTTAAGCTGAATTTTGTATGGAGTTCGAATTTGTGATCATAATCAAAATAATAATTTTATTTTTCCCTCTTCCTTCGTGGCGAGGACTGGTCTGCACAGATGCTGCGGTGTTTCCACAGTCTCTGCGTCACAGTGGCAACAGATACTGATGTGTACATTTTGGTCGGCATCAGAGCTATCAGTTTCAAGAAACTCTGCGTCCAACCTCGTTCAGAATGTGGGGTATGTGTGATACTTTTATATATTTTCGTGGAATTGATCTTTACCTTGTACGTCCGTCTCCTCTTAGAAACAGAACCTCATATTTAACAACAGAGTGTGAGGGATGAGGTTTGGTAAAATGATTGTACTTTTGTGTGTAGCGCATGGTTTTTTTTTCTCATAGAGACACCGATTTTGTACAATAAACTGATCACATTACCAATGCAGGCTTTGCTAAAATTAGCGAATCAATATTTAATTTCGTGGAAATAACATCTCCTATAGTCCTACAACGAGAAAGAAAGGACACGAGTGATTAAGTGATTTTAGCTCTATAGCTGGTGTGGCGCTGTAAGTAGCCTTAATTCACTGCTGTTCTATCGATCATGGAATGAGAATACCGACTTGCTCGATAATAAAACTGGTAAAAATTCAGCAGAATAAGAAAACCAATTTTAAATACAAGAAACTAGTATAACATCAGATGCAAACGAATGCATTCAAGAAAATTTTCTGCGTTAACATACTGAAGGTTAATGATAGAAATTACTAAAATTGGTTCTTGACAGTATCTGCCTCCATGCAGTGTGTAGATACAAAACTCTGACTACCAAGGACGCATGAAGAGGACTATAAGTGTAGTTTGTTCTGAATAGTATTGCTACAGAAGAATTTTAAAAATGAAGTGGGCGGCACAAACTGAATATTTGCTAGCAAAAGAAAGAAGTCTGGGAGTTCTGGGATAAATCTGTACCAGGTAACTAACGATTCTGTAGCACGGCTGATGTAGAATGAGTAAGTGTTTGCCACTGGAAAGATTATTGGGTGGATATAAATTGTATTAGAGCAAGCAAGCAACATGATATTCATGGATACGAAAGGATCAGGTACTTATGACAGGAGTTGTAGGATACAAGGTCGCTAGCATCTGAGAGTACAGTATTAAATGTGACCTGCAGCAAATAGGAGCTGCAACAGCGAACACTCATGCTGTTTTTGTGGAACTTTTGCAGCGCCATGACCAATCCTGGGTAACCTGGTTGCTGTTACACAAGTAAAGAAAGAGCTGAGCCGATTACTGGTGGCTGGTACAAAGTCTCATATCTGTGCCATTCCTCTTGCTGCAGATAGGATGTGGGGATACATAAATCATGACCTGCACCTGAGTAGGAGGGTGAAGTACAGGTAAGCTCAGCATCTTGCAGAAAGTTTAAAGGGGCCACAGGCGCACCACACAAAATCGCAAACTACTGGAGTCGGAGAGGCCTATATTTTAGATTAGACTGAGGTTACAGACTTTCACTATGGGAAGAAATTAAAGCAGAACAGGATAATAATGTGACTATTTCCATAAGAATAAAATTAGTTTCTTTCATCAGAGTGTCAGGGGGCCTAAAAACAAGATATATGAGCTTCTCGAACGTGTAGTAGATATCGTAAATTTTGAAATGGTAGATGTTCTGTGCCACAGGGATGGAGAAGTTAAATATCAAGGACTGTAGACTGGAATCAGATACGTTTAGGGTGAATATGGTGAAAAGGAGTAGTTTCACCATGTGTCAAAGTTGAACATCAATCCAAAATATTAAAAAAATATTTTAGTGTAGATCAGGACCTACAACTTCTCTACAGTCTACAGATTCCCTCTTGGCATCTTTATGCACTATGTGCGAAATTGTGATGCCTTATTAAGCTATGTCTCAGGTGAGAAAAAAAAGATAGTAGTTTTCGGATATTTCAATATATCCGTCGTAAAAAAAAAAAAAAAAAAAAAAAGACAGGAAAACTCTACTGAAAACTTCTCAGTAGTCCATTTTCCAACGCATGTGCAGCTAGATAGGAAGCACAGATTGATACGTTTTACAGACATTGGTCAGGCTGAAACAACTGAGATGCACCCGGTTGTTAAAATCTGACCATGATGTCAAATTTAGGGAAATAAACAGTATAGCACATTACAGTTCTGAGGCAGTTTCATACAAAGCAGTAAGGCTTATCAGTGATTACAAGGTACAATGTCTAAATAACAAGTATTTGTTCAAAAGTAAATCTGTGTCAGTATTTTAAAGCTGCTTTTCTAAAATGTTATCCAGAACATCCATTAAAAGAAACAAGGATAACATTTATAAGTAGGGAAATTAAAATTTCGTGTAAGAGGGAGATGGACATTTCTAGCAATGCCAGAATAAGTCCAGATCTGATATTACTTCCATACTACAAAAAGTACTGTCAAGTATAACGAAATCAATTAAATGTCAAGACATATGAACATAAGTCATTCAAGTTCACTTAAGTTAATAAGAAATTAGTCATTCAAGGTAATCGAGGGAAGCTACAGGGGTTACTGTTAAATGGGAGACAAGACAGCCAGTCATTGTGCAAGATACCACAACAATAAAATGACAGTGTTATGACTGTTAACTGACAAATTGTGAGTACTTTTCATAATCGCTTTCTAAACGTAGCACCAAAAATAAGATTGTGTGGTACAACTGTCTAAGCAACAGAAAAGCCTAAAAACGTCGTTTCACAAACATATAACCAACTAAAAGTAATACCAACTTCACTAAAATTAATAGATTCACGAAAATTTTAAAAGCAAAGGTCTTATGATGTCGGTTGAATTTCAAACAAAACTCTGAGAAGCTGATCTATATATGTGATGCTCTTAATGATGTACATGTACTTCCATGGGGAACTTTTCGAGACAGATTTAAACGTACGTTTTTTAAAGCTCTACATAAGAAAGGTGACAGAAAAGATTAAAATAATTACTGTCTAAATATCTTGCTGACATTTTTCCACAATATTTGAAGAAGTATTGTACTCAAGAGTAGTCTCACTTTTAAGTAGAAACAATTACTTGGCGTATCACAGTTCGAATTCGAAGAAGGTTGCTTGACTGAGAATGCATTCATTCATCTAGTATTACAATCGGTAAACAATAATACATTGCCAGTAGGTATTCTTTGTGAACTTCCAAAGGTAACAGATTGTGTCGATCATGTTAAGCTCTTAGAAAAACAAGCTTCATGGATCGATGGCTTCACATATAACTGGTTTGAATCATTCTTAACAAAAAGAACGCAAAATTTTTTGATGAATAATTTACATAACATTGGAAGACTAGAACATTTTAGTAATGGGAGAAATCACAAAAGGTATCCCACAGGGTTCACTTTAGACTCCACTCCTACTACTTATACATATAAATGACCTTCCACTTAGCAATCAACAAGCAGAATTGGTACTTTTACAGTCGATGCTAGTCTGATAATAAATTACATTACAGGGAAAGCCGCTGTAAAAACTGTTAATGATGTTTTTCAAATAATTAAGTGGTTCTCGAAAATGGACTCTCTATATATTTTGAGTTCCATGCAACAAATAGAACCACGCCAACAACTCTTGTAGTGCAGTAACAGGATTCGGTAAGTAGAGTGGAAAGCTCAAACGTTTTGGGTGTACAACTTGAACTGGAAGAAGGGTAACACTGAGCTTGTGAAACCATTAAGTCTCGCTAATTTTGCTCTTCATACGGCTGCTAGACACGTTCTGCACATTTCCTCTCTTTGATCAGTTATGCATTTTAACTGCAGCGTCACAATACATATAAAAGCACTAAGGAAATTCATCGTAAATAATCCATAACAATTCAAGAAGAACAGTGATATCCATGCCCACAACACTAGAGGGAAAAATTACCTGTGTTACCGGTAATTAAGGTTATTGGTGGCTCAGGGAAGAGATCAATATGCACCAACAATTTTTTTTATCGTTTTTCCAGTATCATAAAATGTCTGACTAGTATCGAATCAAGTTTTAAATCTTATTTAAAATCATTTCTCCCGGTCAACTCGTTCTGTTACATGCACTAACTTCTATTTAAAATCTCGAGTCTGAAAAGAACTTTTGTTTTTAAGTGTAGCTGCAAGGGCAGGACTAAAAACTAACGTATTCAGTAATGTTAACATTACTCATGAGTACATATCCTGTAAATTGACTCGTTCCACATCATTTACATTAAACAATCGTTCAAATGACGTGGGGTATGTAACATTTAACTAACTAACTAGCTGACCATGCTTTCGAATTTTAGTAACGTTTGTGGTGACTTGTTTCAACTATTTTATTGTAAACTGCTTGACAGTGTTCGTTAATAAACACATCTAAGTGGCATTTCAGGATTTACAACTGTTAACTACTGTTTCAAGGGCTTCAGCCGTGAGATATCTACAGAGAAGAGGTAAGGGATCGTCATAAGCGTCGCGCTTTTGCAGTCTTCAGTGCCAAGGAAGGAGAATTTGTAATGTATTTCGCCTGTATCTTTTTCTACGGACTCGTGTATAAACTGAGGAACATTTGTGGAGGTTTGGTATCAAGACAGGTTCTTGCTGCATCCTATTATTTATCTTGCGTAGGCAAATTGTAAGAAACGTATGATTTTGCATCCGTCGATAGATAAGATCAGCAGAATAATTGAGAAAGTTGGTTTCCCGGGAACTGAGGTACTGAATATAAAGGCGTTTAAAAACATGGTAAAAAACAAGTGCACTTTGGAGTTCATGACTTCGAATAATAGCTGTAATATATTCGTGAGTTATAGTTAACGAAGCTTAATAAGAAACGAGTGGCGTATGTGAATTTAAAACTCGAGGGTTACAGGAAGGATAAGAGCTGACAGGGGCTTTTGTATCAAACATTCCTCCGACAACAGAGCGTAATCATAGAGTTGCGAATCAGCTCTTTGTTTGTTGAATTGAAGATCAGTTAAGAGAGACGGTGACAAGCACTGCCGACAGGTATATACAGCATATGAATGCGACGTACACAAGCCAGCTCCGTGTATGCGGGCTCACAGAAATTACAGGAAAGCAATGGACGCCTTTGACGTCGGAAACACTCGAATTCCAACACTGACGATATCTGTGCTTCAACGAACACCAGTTTAGAATTCTGTTTCTGACAATTAAACAGTTCGACTGTTGTTCATTGACTGAAGTGGATACTGTTGGACTTCTGAATGCAGCTGATGATAGGTGCACGGCTGTTACTGTCCAGAAAAATATTACTGGGATAACTGAATTAGCATGAGTACTATCCCTTTAATTCTGTAGCATATGATTGGTCCACAATTTAACTGTCAGATTTAGACGCATAGTGTAGGGGAGACAGTATCAGTGGAGATCATACACCACCTTTCTAAGCACATTAAGGTAGCTGCTAGAAATGAACCTAAAAATACTTTTTTTCAGCCATGGCGCGTCTAAGGAATGTGGCAGCAACTGTGTGCGTATCTGAAGTTGCGCCACATGCAGAATCAGTGAGAAGCTGTGCAAATTGTATATCAGTTGGAACAATGGCGTTTTCAGTGTTGACCGTGAGATATGATTTTAAGTGTTATTCCGGCTCAAAGAGAAAACGGAGATGGCCGGTCGAGATTGTTGTTGTTGTGGTCTTCAGCCCTAAGAATGGTTTGATGCAGCTCTCCCTGCTACTCTATCCTGTGCAAGCTTCTTCATCTCCCAGTACCTACTGCAGCCTACATCCTTCTGCTTAGTGAATTCATCTCTTGATCTCCCTCTACGATTTTTACCCTCCACGCTGCCGTCCAATACTAAATTGGTGATCCCTCGATGTCTCAGAACATGTCCTACCAACCGATCCCTTCTTCTAGTCAAGTTGTGCCACAAGCTCCTCTTCTCCCCAATTCTATTCAATACTTCCTCATTAGTTATGTGATCTACCCATCTAATCTTCAGCATTCTTCTGTAGGACCACATTTCGAAAGCTTCTATTCTCTTCTTGTCGAAACTATTTTTCGTCCACGTTTCACTTCCATACATGGCTACACTCCATACAAATGCTTTCAGAGACGACTTCCTGACATTTCAATCTATACTCGATGTTTACAAATTTTTCTTCTTCAGAAACGCTTTCCTTGCCATTGCCAGTCTACGTTTTATATCCCCTCTACTTCGACCATGATCAGTTATTTTGCTCCCCAAATAGCAAAACTCCTTTACTACTTTAACTGTCTCATTTCCTAATCTAATTCGCTCAGCATCACCCGACTTAATTCGACCACATTCCATTATCCTCGTTTTGCTTTTGTTGATGTTCGTCTTATACCCTCCTTTCAAGGCACTGTCCATTCCGTTCAACTGCTCTACCAGGTCCTTTGCTGTCTCTGACAGAATTACAATGGCATCGGCGATCCTCAAAGTTTTTATTTCTTCTCCATGGATTTTAATTCCTACTCCAAATTTTTCTTTCGTTTCCTTTACTGCTTGCTCAGTATACAGATTGAATAACATCGGAGATAGGCTACAACCCTGTCTCACTCCCTTCCCAACCACTGCTTCCCTTTCATACCCCTCGACTCTTATAACTGCCATCTGCTTTCTGTACAAATTGTAAATAGCCTTTCGCTCCCTGTATTTTACCCTGCCACCTTCAGAATTTGAAAGAGAGTATTCTAATCAACATTGTCAAAAGCTTTCTCTAAGTCTACAAATGCTAGAAACGTAGGTTTGCCTTTTCTTAATCTTTCTTCTAAGATAAGCCGTAGGGTCAGTATTGCCTCACGTGTTCCAACATTTCTACGGAATCCAAACTGATCTTTCCCGAGGTTGGCTTCTATCAGAGATTATCGAGATGATCACAATCAAAGATTTTCTCGCGAGGTGGAATATTCTCAGCAGTAGATAACTGTCCGTTGACAACCCACAGTTTTCATATCTGTCCTCGCGTAAATTGGTAGACGATTCATTCTGCAGCAAGACTGACGTAGCTCTAGCGAATGTAAAATAAACACATGAAATGGTAAGAATCATTGGACACTACAAAATGCTAAATATAGTTACTGCATAACCACATGAAATGGTAAGGATCAATAGACGCTGCAAAATGGTGAACTTTGTTACTGACGTACACGTTACTGTAAAATTCTTGTCGCTGCTGTCTGTTACTGAATTATGTTTCCGCGACACTCATATTTTATTCTTTATCAGAACTACATCTCTTTACAGATGCTATTAGTGTTCAGCTTTTGAAAATAATATGAGGAAATAGAAATTCTGACACCAGCCACAATCGGGCTTTGAAATAAATTCAATGACTACAAGCGAAAGTTTTTGCGGGACTGGAAATCGAACGCGGTTTTCCCGATTTATGTGAGCGGTCGCCTTAACCGATGGGCTGTTCGTGCACGTTTCTGGCCCAGGCGAAATTCCCAACTTGTCGCACACTGCTTACGCTGAGATCCCTGTCCATTACCCTCCTTGCACGCAGCTTCTCGTTGATGAAATGCACTGAATTATCATTAATTACAGACAAGGCACATATTTTCATGTGTGTGGTTTCTGTTCTTCCGGACACATTCGAAAGAACAGACGTCACACATATAAATATCAATTTTTTCCGCTTTCTTCAAGATGTTTCTCTGCTAGAGTTACAAGGAAGCCTCCTCAGATTTACAGAAAGACGGAACATTGTGATCAGAAGTAGCAATAAAGATTTTTTGTTCAATATTCTGCAGTCTGCATGCTTTTATTACTACGGTTAGTTTCGGCAGAATGGGGCTACCTTGGGATCTGTTAAATGGGTAGTACTAAGCTGGCAATATTTTCATTATTTGGATATAAAGATAACTTATTCCGGCGAAACAAATTATAGCTATAAATGTATGTACCAATTCTTATTTAATGTGATGTTGTTCAATGGGGTACGACGCTCGAAGGCTCGCAACGAGCTGCGTGAATTGTAAACTGTCCTATACGAGGTTGCAGTACTGTCCTTCTTTGACAGTACCACTGACTTGTATGAGGGTAGGTAGAACGTGAGAGAGTGGCTGGTACAACGTCTACACACTGTGCCTAATTCGGGAATTAGGGAAGAGCTGAACATGTTTAACTTACTCAGTAAAATAGAAGAGATGAACATATCAAAAGAGTGCGTGGAGGAAGATTACCTCTCCAGATAAGAAGATGTAAGCCAGGTGGGTGAAGAAGACAAGGAGGACCGAGAAAGCGATGGGTACCATGACAGGCAAACCAAAAGTCTAATGAAATAATGTTTGACGAGAAAATGATGATGATGATGAGGTTCAGTAACCCTAAGTGTATCTCTTTCACAGCATTATATTGGCCCCCTTGGCCTGCATCTGTGGCATGCAGGCGGTCGTCCAGATGACGGCGTATCCTTCACTATCGTCGACGATGTCAACAAAGGAACCTAAGTCAACTGACGAGGGACACGTTTCCATTCATCCACCGTCCAAAATCGATGCAGCAGTTGAATCTTGTAGTGTTGAATTTTTGGGAAAGGGAGTTGCATGGACTATTTTGTAGTTTTGTGTGGAAATAAATGAATTTATTGCACACCATGGTAGCTGGTGTAATTCTGTGGTTGGAGTATTTCGGAAAGGACGTGAAGTTAATAAAGATTATTGGAAGGATATAAAAAGATGCAAAGCTAGTACTAATAAATGTTTAATTTTACATAAGAAGGACGTAAAAGCTAATAATCTTACACTAGATCCAGAAAGGCAAGAAGTGAAGGGAGCTTAAAGGGAATCGAAAGAGTAACCTTTGAAATTACAAGACAAGAACGTAGAGATTCAAGCTGTAGTTTTAGACTTTTTTTGTATCAACAGTCTTCTGACTGGACTGCAATGATGCCGCTTTAACTTCCTCTTGTTGTATGTATTCGGATCCGTGTTTCCCCGTACACATTTTTACAATTTACAGCTCCCTCTAGTACCATGGATTTTATATCCTTATGTCGTAACAAATTTCCTGTGAGCCCATCCCCTCTTCTTGTCAGTGTTTTCCACACGTTCCTTTCTACAGTGGTTCTAGGCACAACCTCCTCATTCCTTTCCTTAAGAGTCCACGCCATATTCGTCATTATTTTGTAGTCGCACATGTGAAATTCTTCAATTCCCTTCTTTTCCTGTTTTACCAGTGCGTGATTCACCCCCATACAATACTTTACTCCAAATTCTCAGAAAATTTATTTCTCAAATTAGTGGCTACATTTTATACTACACTCCTGGAAATTGAAATAAGAACACCTTGCATTCATTGTCCCAGGAAGGGGAAACTTTATTGACACATTCCTGGGGTCAGATACATCACATGATCACACTGGCAGAACCACAGGCACATAGACATAGGCAACAGAGCATGCACAATGTCGGCACTAGTACAGTCTATATCCACCTTTCGCAGCAATGCAGGCTGCTATTCTCCCATGGAGACGATCGTAGAGATGCTGGATGTAGTCCTGTGGAACGGCTTGCCATGCCATTTCCACCTGGCGCCTCAGTTGGACCAGCGTTCGTGCTGGACGTGCAGACCGCGTGAGACGACGCTTCATCCAGTCCCAAACATGCTCAGTGGGGGACAGATCCGGAGATCTTGCTGGCCAGGGTAGTTGACTTACACCTTCTAGAGCACGTTGGGTGGCACGGGATACATGCGGACGTGCATTGTCCTGTTGGAACAGAAGTTCCCTTGCCGGTCTAGCAATGGTAGAACGATGGGTTCGATGACAGTTTGGATGTACCATGCACTATTCAGTGTCCCCTCGACGATCACCAGTGGTGTACGGCCAGTGTAGGAGATCGCTCCCCACACCATGATGCCGGGTGTTGGCCCTGTGTGCCTCGGTCGTATGCAGTCCTGATGGTGGCGCTCACCTGCACGGCGCCAAACACGCATACGACCATCATTGGCACCAAGGCAGAAGCGACTCTCATAGCTGAAGACGACACGTCTCCATTCGTCTCTCCATTCACGCCTGTCGCGACACCACTGGAGGCGGGCTGCACGATGTTGGGGCGTGAGCGGAAGACGGCCTAACGGTGTGCGGGACCGTAGCCCAGCTTCATGGAGACGGTTGCGAATGGTCCTCGCCGATACCCCAGGAGCAACAGTGTCCCTAATTTGCTGGGAAGTGGCGGTGCGGTCCCCTACGGCACTGCGTAGGATCCTACGGTCTTGGCGTGCATCCGTGCGTCGCTGCGGTCCGGTCCCAGGTCGACGGGCACGTGCACCTTCCGCGACCACTGGCGACAACATCGATGTACTGTGGAGACCTCATGCCCCACGTGTTGAACAATGCGGCGGTACGTCCACCCGGCCTCCCGCATGCCCACTATACGCCCTCGCTCAAAGTCCGTCAACTGCACATACGGTTCACGTCCACGCTGTCGCGGCATGCTACCAGTGTTAAAGACTGCGATGGAGCTCCGTATGCCACGGCAAACTGGCTGACACTGACGGCGGCGGTGCACAAATGCTGCGCAGCTAGCGCCATTCGACGGCCAACACCGCGGTTCCTGGTGTGTCCGCTGTGCCGTGCGTGTGATCATTGCTTGTACAGCCCTCTCGCAGTGTCCGGAGCAAGTATGGTGGGTCTGACACACCGGTGTCAATGTGTTCTTTTTTCCATTTCCAGGAGTGTAGATCTAGATGGCTTATTTTGGCCAGAAGTGCCCACTCTGCCTGTGCTAGTTTCTCTTTATGTCGTTCTTTTTCCATTCGTTACGTGTTATTTTGTTTGCAGGATGCAGAATTCCATAACTTTATATACTCCGTTGCCACCGATTTCATTTCTAATACTCCTTATTACTTTAGTGTGTCCTCTGTTTACTATCAGTAAATGTGCCCACTGGATTGATAATTTCATTCAACACGTCTTGTAGTTTTTCTTCACATTCACTGTTGTTATAGAATTACCAATACTATTGTAATTTAGTGTGTTTTTATCTAAATAACAGAAAACCCTGTCTCTATGTTGCCACTTATAACGCTCTTATTAAACTTAGTTTAGTTTCCCAATAAAGTACACTATGGGAGGATAGTCCTGTTGATAGAGAAAGCTAATTAAAAAAGTTACACATTTTACAGGAGTTGACGATGTGTTGTCTAATGGGTAAGTATATCAGCCTGTTCAATCCTTTTCCTAAAATCTTACCCAGCGGTCAGAAGGAAACGCAGTATGAATAGTAGTATACTGAAGCTAGGACACATCAGTTTCTAGTTAATTTAGTGGTTTGAACTATATGCTAACACTCGTCAACCTATCCAGACAATGAAACAATGAAGTATTGGAAAAACAGAAGTATGAATTTTGCCTACTTTCTTGCAACTGTTTAAGTTGCTTCTTCAAATAAATATTACTCCACATAAACAATGTTGGTGCAGACACTTGAATTTCGTTTTGACTACTACACCCTTATAAATTAAGTTTTTAAAAGAAAAAAAGCCCAATAGATAACTTCAAGGAAGACAAAAAAAGATTTGGCCAGGGGAGACATTTATAAAAGCGCTTTCTGTAACCAAAAAACATAAATACTAAAATACTTAGATACTAAAGCACAAACTTCTTATACTGAAGATTTCATTCCCAATTAACAGATATGAAAACTTTTGTATCACTTACATAAAAGTAATACAATTTATATTAACTGGTCACTTCATAAGTCTTTAAAACAGATTAGGTTCAAGAATGATTATTAAAACGCAGTTTAAATTTATGCTTCACGCTGTACAAGAACAAAAATACAAAAAAAAAATCTTTTCTGGTGGCTGTAGGCTTGGGTGTGGCGAACAATTATGGCGGCTACACCACATACAGTACAGCCTTCAAGTATCTTGCTACATGGGCTCAGTTTCTCTTCTTGGTGTCGTTCAACTTCACATATAGTAGCCCAACAACTCGCAAGTATGCCGTAAACCGTTTGCACTCTTCATCCGAGGCATTTTTGTGCCAATTTCCAAGTAAAGCTTCTCCTGCTCCACAAGGGTGTTGCCTCATTCACTACTGCCTACAGACTGTGTGACTTACTTCCCGCGTTTACACCCTTGCCACCTTTCCTACTCCCCAGAGCCACTTTTGTTTCACACAGAAGCACACTGGCTTTTACATAACACCTATTTCTTACACTGTTCCCAAGAGTGACCATTTGTTACAACTGTCAAATTTACATCAACATGAGCAGTTTATACATAAAAAGATGTTTAAATACAAAATGTGGTCAGAAAATTATTTAACGTAATACACAATTTCCATAGTAGTGCACTACTCACATACTATGCAAAGAACTTCAACGTCCAGTACAGCACACTTTACTTTACATATACAGAAAATATAATACCGATATGCGAAAATCTTAAGCAAAAATTGTAAACAATTTATGTGAACCATAAGCAAATAGTTTTATATGGTCAGTAGTGTTATCAACGAATATTATTAGAGATATCCTTTCACCCTGAACTTCAATATCACACTTGCGCCTTTAATTACCGTCATTTATTCTTTGATGTATCATTTGAACAGCATGACTGAGAAATTACATCCCTGTCTTACATCATTTTTAATACGAGCACTTCGTTTTCGTCTTCCATTATTATTGCCCCTGTTAGTACTCTTACGTACTATATACTACTCGTCATTCTGTATTCATATTTCTCCAGAATTTGGAGCATCATGCTCCATTTTCACCGCCGAACTCTTTTTCTAGGTCCACAAATTTTATAATTTTGTTTTGATTTTTCTTATGTCGTAATTTTGTTATAAACTGAAATATACGAACTGCCTCTCAGCTGCCTTTACATTTGCGAACGGCAAACTGTTAATAGCCTAACATTTACATCCGCATGACTGTTCCCGAGTTCACACTTCAGTGCTTCGAAAAAGATTGCTGGAATCAGTTTCAGATTACTTCTCTACCGCTCCACTCTCGGACAGATTTTGCAAATTTCTTCCATGACGGCGTCTTTCTGCGTCCATGGCACTGAATGTGTGGCATAGCACTCTGTTGGTCACAGAAGTGTATAGTTTGATAAACCTAGGTTTCTCTGGGATACTTTGACATATTTATATAATGGCTCAGGTAACTCTTGTCGCTGCATAGTATCCTGGTTATCAGATTCTGATACCTTGTCTTGTATTAGACTATTAATGGTTTTAGTTTCTTCATTTTGTTCAACCAAATAGTTGCAAAGATCCTCTTCATTCTAACAGCATGACAATATTTTCCGTGGACGTCTACAGACTTAATTCCAGTACTATTTCCTCTCCACGGCTCGTCTGTCAAGAAAGGCCAAGTCAGAGATCTAATGGTACATTCCTTTCTGCATGAACTCCCAGCCCAGGGTCGCAGGAACCTATAAGTGATTCACTAACAGAAAAGTGCAACTGAGAGCTCCTTTTCCAAATAATAACTCGACCTGCGCCTAGTACTTAATATGTTGGCCTTCCGTACCGATTGCTCCTGCAACGTGGCAATTTTGCAATGCAGATTATGGAACCATTAATTGCAGCTTGTACACTCTTGATTTTCTCCCCTTACAATTACGGGTTTCTTCTGACATCTCCTCCTGCAAATCCTTCCCGTCATTGTACGGTAACATGCATAGGTCTTATTGTTCACTACTGCTTTCATTTAGTGCCGCGACCGTCTGACGGAGTACTACAGATGTCGCGTAAGGTTTGTTACCTGCTGTTGCGCTTTTGCGTTTTTTTCTAGGCATCTGTTACAGCAATATAATACGCACACTATGTCTTGAGTTTTTATTTTGTTGCGCATTCCGCTGTGGCGACTGCCATTCGTGCTGATAATTTCCATCACGCAACGGAATAGTCGATACTTGATTTACATGATTTTGCTGTGGCGATTGTTCAGCGCTACAATACCTTTCATTCTCTTTTGGGTTCTGTCATGACCCGTTCGTTCTTCACTAATTTTTATTAGGGTTATTGTTGTTGTAGCCGTCGTCGTTAGTTCCTTTCCTTTTAAAATTGTTTCCACTACCGTTGTGATTATTATGGTAATTATTGCCATGGTCGCCGGATTGTGGCCTGTTATTATGGTTCGATCCATGATTACCTGTATTCTGTGATCTAAATCCCCCATTTCTTGGAGTAACATCCTTCCGATGGTCATCATGATTCCAGTTATTGCCGGCTGGAGTGCCCGAGCGGTTCTAGGCGCTACAGTCTTGAACCGCGCGACCTTTACGGTCGCAGGCTCGAATCCTGCCTCGGGCATGGATGTGTATGATGTCCTTAGGTTAGTTAGGTTTAAGTAGTTCTAAGTTCTAGGTGACTGATGACCTCAGAAGTTAAGTCCCATAGTGCTCAGAGCCATTTGAACCATTCCAATTATTATTATTATGGAATTAGACTGGTTTGAACTATTATTGTCACACGACTTCTTACCATTTTCCTATAGTAAGTCTAGTGAGTCCATCACATAAAAGAAACTTGGTAGATATGTGTCAGGCACAATCACCAGTTTCTCTCTAACATTTATTGACAAACGTACGTTTAATACTCGCGATACATCCCTATGAGAGACAGACTCGACCCTTTATCTCATAAGGTTAGTGTAGTTCTCTAAATATAGTCTGAGATTTCCTACTTTGGAAATGAATGGCTCTGGACAGTAAACTAATTCGCTTAGACGTTTTTATACGCAAGGTGACCAAAAACGTTCCATGAAAGCTCTTTCAAACTCCGTGAATGTATTATATGTTTCCGCGCTTGCAGCTTTGCTCCACGGATGTTGTCTCAGTTGCACCTTACCCAACTCAACGTTTAGAGCATCAGCAATATCTCTATCTCTGACGTCTATTAGCACATTCAATTGCCTCTCCATTTCTGCATCTCAAGTAGAGATCTTCATTCAGTTCCCTAACTAACTCCTTCTCTCTTAGTTCCTGTTTCTTTTCCCTTTCCTCTTCCAGAAATTCGTATTTCTTATCTCCTTCCTGTTCCGTAACTTCTAACTTCTTTACAAGCTTAGCCTGTCTCTCTTCGCGTTCCTGTTCTATTAAAGCCTGCTCAGTTTCACTTCCTCGTTCAAGCCTACTTGGCTTTTCTTCGCACTATCTTTCTTTTACTTCAAGCTTTTGAAACAAGAGCGAAACTATGTTGTTTTGTACTAGCTTAGGCTGTGTCGAAAAGTCAGCTTCCGGCCCACGTCACAGACATGCTGGCAACACAACACTGTTGAGCAGAACACTCGTATTGCTACTACCTCCTGCTTCTTGCTCAGTAGCAATAGAAGTATGGCCTATTTCGTATTTATTTGCTTCCTCAGGCGGAATTTCAGCCGTTACTGTGTATATCTGTTACGTTGTCGGTTTCATGAGCACCTTCCTGCTGGTCGGCGTCACGAGTCTCTTCGATATCATTACGTCATCTACGCTTTGGTCTAACCATACTGTAAAATTCAGATACTGCTTCACACACTGACTACAAAACGTAATATTAAACACAAATACATACACATAAATTGTCAAAATCACATTTTAGAGTTTGTCAAAACAGTATAGCAGCTTATTTGTTCTCTCGATGTTGCTACTTGGCAGCGAGTCACACTTCGTTTATTTACGTTCTAACAATTCAAAAACTTTTAATTGTAGATGCGTCGTAGTACTGTCGGCAAACGTCTTGAAAAGACATACACATGCGCACTTACTCTTACCTGCGTCAGTTTCTACAGCGTACTAGGTTGTGTGATACATACGACAACCTTGTCTACATCGTTATTTGTACTCGTCAAAGTTTTCTTTCTTGGATCTCACATCTCAGTAAAGATTACTTGTATATGAAAAAAAAACATATCTTCATTAGCACAGAATACATCACACATCTCCACATACATTTATAGATAAATTATTCTACCGATCCCCGCGTTATGGAGTGCCATTGCATTGCCGTTTCAATGATCTTTAAATACGCTTCAGATGCAAATGAAAGTTAGTCACCATCGTTAATATTTGCATTAAAAACTCATTATTATAACAGAAATCACATTAACTCTCAAATACAATTATAACGCCAACAGTGACGTTATATCAATATTTTTAACTGTTTGTGGACAATAGCGCAAGAGGTTTGCATAAATTACTTCTATACACGTCAGAGAAATACATTTCAGTAGAGTATGAATTGATAAAAGTCTCATAATTTCACCGGGAAACTATTCCATGAACCCCGTGATGGTGAATACGGTAAGCTGAACGTATTCGGCAGGATATTTACGGTACGATCACTGTTTTTACAAAAAAATAAGAAATTTTTTTACTAAACATTTACCTTCAACCCTGGATAAGAATTGAATGAACTTTTTTCGTAAGTAAGTAGACTTGAGAGGTAATAACTGACAAAACTACACTATTGGCTATTAAAATTGCTACACCAAGAAGAAATGCAGATGATAAACGGGTATTCATTGGACAAATATATTATATTAGAACTTACATGTGATCACATTTTCACGCAATTTGGGTGCATAGATCCTGAGAAATCAGTGCCCAGAACAACCACCTCTGGCCGCGATAACGGCCTTGATACGCCTGGGCATAGAGTCACAGCTTTGATGGCGTGTACAGGTACAGCTGCCCATGCAGCTTCAACACGATATCACAGTTCATCAAGAGTAGTGACTGGGGTCTTGTGACGAGCCAGTTGCTCGGTCACCATTGACCAGATGTTTTCAATTGGTGAGAGATCTGGAGAATGTGCTGGCCAGGGCAGCAGTTGAACACATTCTGTATCCAGGAAGGTCCGTACAGGACCTGCACGTGCACGTGCATTATCCTGCTGAAATGCAGGGTATCGCAGGGGTCGAATGGAGGGTAGAGCCATGGGTCGTAACACATCTGAAATGTAACGTCCACAGTTCGAAGTGCCGTCAATGCGAGCAAGAGGTGACGGACACGTGTAACCAATGGCACCTCATACCATCACGCCGGGTGATATTCCAGTATGGCGATGACGAAAACACGCTTCCAATATGAGTTCACCGCGATGTCGCCGAACACGGATGAGACCATCATGATGCTGTAAACAGAACCTTGATTCATTCGAAATAATGACGTTTTGCCATTCGTGCACACAGGTTCGTTGTTGAGTACACCGTCGCAGGCGCTCCTGTCTGTGATTCAGCGTCAAGGGTAACTCTAGCCATGGTCTCTGAGCTGATAGTCCATATTTCTGGAAATGTCGTCTAACTGTTCGTGCAGGTGGTTGGTGTCTTGCAAACGCCCCATCTGTAGACTCAGGGATCGAGACGTGACTGCACGATCCGTTACAGCCACGCCAATAAGATGCCTGTTGCCTCGACTGCTGGTGATACGAGACAGTTGGGATCAAGCTCGGCGTTCCGTATTACCATCGATTCCATATTCTGCTAACAGTCCTTGGATCTGGACCATCATGAGCAGCAATGTCGCGATACGATAAACCGCAATCGCGATCGGCTACAATCCAACCTTTATCAAAGTCGGAAACGTGATCGTACACATTCCTCCTCCTTATACGAGGCAACACAATAACGTTTCAACAGGCAACGCCGGTGAACTGCTGTTTGTGTGTGAGAAATCGGTTGGAAATTTTTCTCATGTCAGCACGCTGTAGGTGTCGCCACCGGCGCCAGCCTTGTGTGAATGCTCTGAAAAGGTAATCATTTGCATATCACAGCATCTGCTTCCTGTCGGTTAAATTTCACATCTGTAGCACGTCATCTTAGTGGTGCAGCAATTTTAATGGCCAGTAGTGTAGTTAGCTCCTTAGCAACGGTGACGAACAATAGTTGACTGAAGCTACGTAAAACTATGATAAAAATCTCAGGTGAGGGCACTATATTAGGAATAAGAGAAGTTTTTTTATAATTAACAATTATACTTCAGTATTCTGATATCACTTAAGTAAATAATTCATAAAATTATTGTTAACAGATTTCAATTTTGTTAAGAGTGATTAAAATCACATCCGTCTGAGTCAGCGGTAAACTTAAGGGAGCTAGAGTCAGTCTTTGTTCGCTAGAGAAAAGATGGAAATAATAGTAATTATAAATGTCTTTTATAGTCAGATTCAACAATCACAGAGTTAACTGTAGTTGTTCATCAGCGTCAATGATCACCCATTATACTCGCTTCACATCATTTCTTTCGTTTCCTAAAGTACTTTCATTTTATCACACAGATCAAAAATTATTCTCCCGGTATTTCAGTAAACCATAATAAGGAGGCAGTAAGTCTTCATCACTAGTGATCTGAGTGTATTTCTGTTCCTGGGTGAGTCCCACAATCGACTATTTTATTTCGGAATCTTTCCGTACGTCCCGGCTCTTTCCAAGTATACATCCTCTTCTTCCAATTCTTGAAGAGAGTATTCGCTATTACTAACTGAAATTTATTGCACAACTCAATTAGTCGTACTACTGTCTCATTCCTAGTACCAATCCCACATTCTGCTGTAACCCTTTCTTCTGATCCTTTCCAGTCAAATTTTCAGCTCCCTTCACGTGCTGAACTACCCTTTCAGTATCCCCACATACTTTGTCTATCTTTTCATCTCCAGCTTACGATTTCGGCATCTACACCTGTCGTTGTCGGTTTCCTGTTGACTCTGATGAGAACAACCCAATCACTGAACTGCTCACACCTTACTTTTCACTATGAATTCTACTCTCGGTATATCATTTTATCCTGCTGTTAATGTAACGCCATACTCATCTGACCAGAAATCCTTGTCTTCTTTCCACATCGCTGCGCTTACCTCCAACACATCTAGACTGAATGTTAGCATTTCGTTTTTCACATTTTCTAGTCTCCGTACCACGCTCAGTCTTCTGACGTTCCATGCCCCGGCTCATAGAACGTTATACTTTCGATGCCTGATCGGTCTTTCTCTAATGGTCACCTTCCCCCTATCAGTCGCCTCCCGGAGATCCGAATGGGGGACTAGTCCGAAATCTTTTGTCAATTGAGAGACCATCATGACACTTCTTCAATTACAGGGTGTTTGGAAGAAATGAAGACTTATGAAGATGTCTGATTTTTTTAAATAGATATATTTTGCTTTTATTTTTGTTGGATTTGAGTGTTACTGTAGTCAGTCTCGTTACAACGACCTTATGGTCACTAATCCACGCATCCGGAATGATGATACCCATTTGTTCAGGATGATTGGTTGCTAGTAAGTCAAGTATGTTACTGCTACCGTTTGTGCTACAAGTGGGCTCCTGAATTAACTGCTCAAAATGATTCTCAGAGACAGTGCATAGAATAATTTCAGACGACGTGTTATGAATACCATGACTTTAATCATCCTCAAAATTCATTCCCATTCTTCTTCGTAGAATTTTTGTCAGTAAGTTGGATGCATGAGCTGTTAAGTCGATTGTGCTATTTCTCTGACATTTATCTGTCCTTTCTACCTTCGGGATTGTGTGGGTGATATATTTCCAGTAGCCTGGAGGTATCACGGGTTCTCAGTTCTGATTGGAGCATACCCTTAATATGCACCGGACCAAAGTCACGTGACCAACAAAGCAGGGAACCGCCCCAAATATTCATTCAGATAAATTTAAAACAGGGATACTATAGCGCAACGGAACACGTTTTCCTTAAATGAGTGTTAATAGGGGTGGCAAAAAGCACTAAAGTGTTGGGTACCGCACTACTCTTGTAGACACTAAATGGAAACAGGGAAATTCTAAACATTACCGGAAACAAATTTAAATATAGTAATTAATTATCTTTAAATAGTAGAACTCTCCCGTAATATTCACAAATAACCATTGACAAACTGACAAGTGGTTATAATGCTAAATTTGAACATTGGCACAGGTGGGTCGGGGGGATGAAACACAGTTAAATTAATACACGGACACGACCAGTGACTCCATACGTTGTTGGTTAAAGTTAATACGAAAACGAAAAGATTGGATCGAACACCATAGGGTTGCTAAAATGCATATTGAGTGCACCACGCTGGATACGTGACATAAAACCTGCGTGCTTGGCTCTGAAGGGAGTGAATCAACTTCGCGTCTGAACTACTATGTCGCGTACAATGGTGCTACGGTCACTCCATCTTACTGGGCATGGATAAGGAATCAAGCAGAAGGAGAGGCTGGAGAATTTAATTTCCGCCCTCCCTTTGTACTTGATGCTTGAGTACAGACATCATCCTAATGGCAGTAAGTCTCATAACTTTTCATAAACCTCAACTCATTCCTCCGCAAAAGCCTGCAGCCAAATATGGTTACTCTTGAAAAGCCTAAAAAGACATGTTCTCCTTATGCCTGTTCTGGAAATTTACCCTTTCTTCCTCAGAGCAGAAACTGGCTGGCAACGTTGGCCATTCCGAATGCTGAGCAGTAAAATTCCAGTGATGATAATAATCTCTCATTCCCACATATTCTTTCTATCTTGAGCCAACAGTGCTCTTAGGTGAGGAGGAAAACAAAACATTTCTACCACTCCAAGGCACAAACTTGAAAAGGGCAGTATGGCGCTCTGCGTGTAGGCATAGCTAAAAAGCGCGGTTTTCTTTGAAATTAACAGCATTACCAAGTCAGAAAGCTGGATTCCTAAATTTTAAACTCAGCCGATGTTGATGAACTTTTATCTGTCCTGAGGGAATCTGCAACTGTCTGGAGATCTTTTATCTAACTCAAAAGCTTCTTCCAAGAATTCCTTATTTCTTTCGACAGAAAATGCGTGTCCCCTAACCCTCTAGGAGAGCGAGGTGGTGGAACGAGAATGAATGGGAACATCAGTCTGTCTACATGTGGCAGCCCCTCTTTAAGAGCTCAACAGTTTTATAGCAGCAAATTCCTCTTAAAAGGACTCTTATCTCACGCATATAACATGTAAACTTTTTTTTTAAGAAAAAGAAAGGAAAAGGTAAAGAAGAAAACTGAAACAGCCACTGGAGCGGTGCTAATCCAGATCGGCGATTATAGAGCAGTTTAACTGCACGACAACTTGATCAAAGGAGTTTGCATATCATCATCTAAAATACGTTAGTAAACTCTTTCAGGGAGAAATGGCCACGTTACAATATGCTTCCTATCTCACAGATTCCACCCATGAGCATTAATAGAAATTTGATTGGCAGTCTCTCCCGTCTCCCCGCAATGATTATAGATATAGGGAGGGAATGTTTTCTACCTCTTCTGCCTTATTTGATTGTAGATGATCCGCTTATTCGTACACTAATACTGGATTCCCTTTGTGTCTTCCATATCAACTTTCATTCTATCTTCTATAATTTCATCAGACAAGTCATCCTCCATAGAGGCTTGCAGTGTAGCAGTGTATCGCATTCCCAGTAGGCCCCTTACTCCCTCCCTCCCCCCCTCCCCCCCCCTCTCTGTCTCTCTCTCTCTCTCTCTCTCTCTCTCTCTCTCTCTCTCTCTCTCTCTCTCTCACGTGTTGAACAGTGTAGTTCACATTGCACTTTTATTGTAGCCAGCCTGTCAGTGATGGTTCGTTCGAGTCTTCAGTGTGCCGAGTCAGCGTTTTCGATTTCTTCACACTTTATCTGCAACAATTTCGCCTTGTCATATTCCTGTCTTTCTCTGAATATATAGTATGTCATTATTTTGCCTTCCATCCCGAGGCAGGATTCGATCCTGCGACCGTAGCAGCAGCGCGGTTCCAGACTGAAGCGCCTAAAACCGCTCGGCAAGAACGGCCGGCCAAATCTTCCAGTGTCTTCGTGCTTTTTACAAGTCTGCCTCTCACTTTTGTGATTTTAGAACAGCTGTTATTACTTCAAGCTTTAGCAACGGCATCAGTGATTTTCCTTTCTCACTTGTACAGTACGATCCATATACACATCTAACTCCCTCATATATTTCTCCGCCGACTTCTGTGTTCTATCCCCGAAGTTTGTTATAGTAGCATTTTCCTTTGCATACTGAGTTAGCCGTTCCGTATCCTCGTCTCTGACTTAAATTATCTCTACACAGTGCAAACCTCTATTGTCTGACACAAGCGACTGAAATTATAGGAAATGGCGAAGCCGGTCAGCTGCACGTCAGCGACTATTGTGAGCGTCTGTGGAGACCACGAATAGGCGACGATATGTTTCAGGTCCATAGAACGTGGAGATCGGATGGTTGCCCCTACGTTAATGAGGATCAGTAGGTATCTATGGCAGATCTGGGGACAGAGTACAATGCTGATGCAGGCGCAGGTGTTTCAGAGAACCCCGTTCAGCGCACATTGTTAAACCTTGGGGTTCCCATGCAGTCGATCCAACGTGTTCCCAAATAGAGGAACGCTGTCATCAATTACGGTTACATTGGGCACAGAATCAAGAAGAGTCGACCGTGGTTTACTCAAAATGTGTCGCCTGGTCAAAGGAGCCACATTTCTTGTTGCAACTCGTAACGAGTGGGTACGCCGTCAGCTACGCGGTCGGTTTCTCAAAACATTCACAGCGACAATGACGCAGTCCAGTGATTGCTATATCATAGTGTAGGGAATACTCACCTGCGCTACCGCTGCAGCGGTGGAAGTCACGACGATAGCCGTGGGCTTCGTGAACATTATTGCAGACCACCTCAATCCGATCATGCTTAAATTCTTCGTCGAAGGTGATGGCATTGTCCCACAGGATAACTATCTGTGTCATAATTATACTTCAGTAGGTTGACAGTGACCATAGTGAACTCACGCTGATGTCTTTGCCACCATACTCGCCTGGTATCAACTCGATGGCACTTATTGGGCGCCAGCTTTGTTCTGCAGCCAGCCAGTCAGTAACATATTGGAACTGACAAGGGGAGGCCACGACGTTTGGAAGGCGGATTTACTGCTAACTTCATACACTCGTAGTACTCTGAGGACAACAAAATGTGTAAGCAGTAGCGCGTACTTCTCAAGCGTTATTGAGAAAAATCGCAAGATAATTTCGGTCGTTAAACATATACCTGTATGTGGCCATTTGTAACATGAAGCTGCGGTAGCCGAGTTGTTTAATCTGCTTTCGGCCGGTGAGCGGCGAGGACGTCTTGTTTACGTCCCGTCCGCAGAGTCGCGAGCGCGCGTAGTTTGTTTACTTCCTCGCCGCAGCTGGTACTCGTGTCCGTTGACATTGGGTCGCAATGGCTCATTCGTACAGAAAAGCTACCATCAAGATCAGCTTCCATTCCGACTACGCACGACCACGAGCCTTTGAAGTCGAACGATTCATCCGTGACGAAGTTCAAATACTAACACAGCACCTCATCGGTATCCACCTATCCATCACAAGTAGCGTCGTTTACGTCAAGATGGTCGATGACGAATTATGTCACGCAGTTGTGAACAGATGCGCGAACAAATTCAAACACTCCGATGGTCACATCGGAGAGGTTACTGTTGACCATGCTGGACTATGATTACGAACACTAAGTCTTTGATCTCCCTTTCGAAGTGCCACCGGACGTAGTTATCTCAGCTTTCCGCCCTTATGGGAAGGTAATTAGCCACGTGGCTGAAAAGTGGGACACCTTCGAGACGTACCAGGTCCTCAACGGCGTCCGACAAGTGAAGTCTGAATTAAAGAAACATGTGCCATCCTACCTAATCATAGGTGGCTGTCGAGCAATAGTAATGTACGACGGACAACCACGAGGTTGTACGACGGACAACCACGAGGTTGTTCTGGCTGAGACCAGGAGGGTCATGTTCGTTCGGCGTGTATTCAACGTCGGGTTACACAAATTCCATTACATGACACAGCACCACCTCCTATGCTCACGGCCCTCCCCCTCAGTTATGCAGGGGTGACACGATCGACCGTCATGACAGACAAACCACTTGGAAGACAGGAAGTGTTTGAATGCACACCTGTCACCAGTCCTGGATTGACCAACAACATTACGGTGTCCGCAGAGATTGAAGAACGCCGCCCATCGACTCCATATGAAGATTCGGACGGGAGAATGGAACTCGACGCTAGGGTTGTACCGACCTCTGCCTTTCTCCCTGAGCGGGATGCGATACGGGAACCACAAACTCTTTCGGACACAGAAACCCACGTCCGCAAACAGAGGTAACCGAGAAAACATAAAAAGCGACGTCGCACACCCTCAGACGATTGCCTCCAGCGGACGTCTTCTCCAGTTGACGACCGGACGGCAGAGGAAACGACGAGGAAAATGGATGACACGAGATCGCCCTCACCTGTCACTTTGAGTTTGACAAACCCGATTCCGCTCTCTCGGGCAAACGGATGGCAAGCATAGCGCCCGCCGTTGGTACACAACAACTGCGGATTCACCCACAAGTGTTCTACTGCCGCCACCGCTAACTTACGGACCTTGGGCGGATGACACTGAAGACGATTCAACGCCCGCTGTGGTGGATGAGGAGAGTGGTCTCTCCTCCCACACCTTGGCCGCTCCCGAGTAGCAACAGATGACGGCGTGGACACGGCCAGCAGATTACAGGCCCCACCTTTTACGGCGACACTGACGACGGCTTCCACCGCAGGAGACGATCTGCAGACCTATCGCTTAACGAGCATCATCATTAACACCATTCGGACACGTACGAAGTTGTCGCTGCTCCAAGACATGCTCAATGCAGCAGACGTTGACATTGTCTTCCTCCAAGAAGTCTTCGTCGCCGATTTCCCGAGTGTGTATGGTTATACGGCTCATGTGTCCCACGCCTCTCGAACTAACAGTGGAGTCGCAGTTCTCCTCAGAGAGGGCCTCGAGGCGGACGAAGTTCGATATCTCCCCGACGCTAGAGGAATGGCCGTAACGGTGCAAGGCGTCCGGTTTATCAATGTGTACGCCCCTTCCGGAACGAATCGCCATCGTGATCTCCATTGCAGAAGGAATAGCACCGCTGTTTCAGGGCAGGCGCGATGACTTGATATTAGGGGGCGATTTCAATTGCACCCAAGCACCTAACGATCAGCTAGCACGAAATTCACCGTGCCCCGAACTTGAGACACTCATCGGCAATCTCCAGCTGGTAGATGGATGGGAACATGTCCGAGGAAATAGACCGGGGTACAACCATTTCACGAGTCGCATCGATAGGATTTACGTCTCCCGTTTTCTCGCGGCAACGGTGAGTGACGCGGAGGTGTATCCAGTGGCCTTTGTTTGTGCGTCCGCCGCCTCCCGACGGATCCTACGTCGATTAGTTGGTCGTTAAACTGCGCCAAGCCGGCCGTACGGAGAACCTTTATTACGTATGGTCGTGAGACTGCTGCTTGGAGGCGGCAGACCCTCGATTTATATTTCACCGTCCTTCGCGAATGCGCCTCCTTACCAACCACACCGGGATTATAGATGACAGTTCAGCGTGCGAAGGCACAGATCGTAGCCCATATGCACCGACACCTCGAAGGGACGATCGTCCGAGCGCGAACACAAGACAGACTCGCAACGGAACGACGCACCATGTACCACGTCATCCGAGAACGTACACTGCGAAGACGGGCGCTGATATATGTCATCACCACTGAGGACAGCCGTCATCACACCACACAACGCGATATTGCTGCAGCCTTCTTCGACCATTACGCACGACTTTATTATGCTCAATGTTCCGACCCGACGACGGTGACAGCAGTCTCACGACTGGTTTACGGCACTGTCCCACAGGGTTTACAAACTGAATTATTGATCTACATTACGGAAGACGAAGTTATCGACGCCATTGGTAAAGGAGATGCGAATAAGTCTCCTGGCCCCGACGGGCTGCCTGTGGAGTTTTATAGAACTTTCCAGTATTTACTGGTTCCCAAGTTAACAGACATCTATCTGTCGGGAGCTTATGTCCCCCGCGGTGCCGCTCCCTGCGACCTTCGTAGAAGGAATAATTATAGATGTTCACAAACCTAAAGGTGGGGCTCGAATACAAGATTACCACCCACTAACACTCGTCAACTGCGACATGAAGATATTCACCAGACTATTAGCAAACCGTCTACGACCGACCCTACCTTACGTCATCTCACCAGATCAGACTTCCCTAGGGGTATCAACAACATCCACACAGCACTGCGTCGATACCGTGACTTAATAGCCCTAGCCAGGGCACGCCGCATCCCGGGAGCGCTGGCATCACTAGAATTTAGCCAAGCTTTTGATCGAGTGGATCACGCGTACCTAACGTCCGTTCTCCAGCAGATGCAGTACCCACAGCATTTCTGACGTCGTGATGCGCCACCTCCGAGGGGCGACTTCCGACGTGCTCGTTAACGGGCGTCTCTCGCAGTCCCTCCCGATTTTCCGCTCCGTCCGTCAAGGCTGCCCCTTGTCGACGTTACTATATGCTCTGGCACTGGAACCGCTCCTCTGTGGCCTCCGTCAACGCCTCGCCGGTCTTACCTTACGTGACGTCACATTTCGTTGTACAGCATATGCCCACGACCTGGTTCTCGTGTGCAGCAATCACGACGATGTCATCAGAGCACTAGAATGGATTACCGCGTACGGTGTAGCTTCCGCCAGCTGTCTCAACGCCGTCAAATCGGTCACCATGGCCATAGGAGATGGGTTGACCCCAGCGTGTGACGAATTCCTACAACTTCGTGGCACTATCAAATGTCTCGGAATAGTGTTTCACGACGACATACGACGCACTGCGGCTCTTAACTACGGCCGCTTGTTACAACTAATTCTGGTCCAGATCTTCAACCTTCGTCTGCGGACCCTCGACATCCTACAAAGGACACACTTCGTCAATGTTCACCTCGCATCGCGCCTTCCACACATAGCGCGTGTTCTTCCAATACCGTTACTGATTGCTCGACGTCTCTTAGCGGCATTCGGAGCCTACGTCAGTACAGGCATGCTCTTCAAAGTCAGTTATGAGTCGCTGACCCTTCCCCCAGAAAGGGGAGGTCTTGGTCTAGTCCATGTCCACGACAGAGCTGTGGCCCCGTATGTCAGCTCACATATCAAGCTGTGACGCCACCACCCGGAAAGTTTGACAGGGTTGCTGTTGGAGTCCTTAGCTCCGCCCTCCATTATGCCCCCACTGACGACGCAAGACATACCGCCACCCTTCTACTACTTCGGGAACTTTTGCATTGAGCACAGCTATGTCCGTGTCGATGTACCACCGACGAAACAGGCGTCGGCGCGGGATATATATCATGTCCTACAGCAGAGGCGCCCACCAAACATCGTGGAGACCTAAAGCCTTCAGGTTAATTGGAAGATGGTGTGGAAGACGATTCAAGCGGTTACACTGATCACAGACGTCCGATCCGCATGGTACATCACAGTCAACAGATCACCCGATCACGCCTCCACAAGATAAACATGGCGGATGAGGGATGCCAGACACGGACGAACACCGTCTTACATGTGGCGCGGCAGAAGACGCATGGCGCTTGGTGCGACAAATTTTGTCGTATTTTCTACGAGTGACTCCAGAACACATTACACCTCGGTTTCTACTATTTCTGGATCAACAGCATTTCCCGCGAACCGAGACCAACGCTGTCACGTGTATCTGTGCGCATGCGGTTCACTACTTACTTCATGATGGGCCTAAAGATGTATTCGACTTTTGGAACTACCTACAAGAACGTCATTACAAGATCGTACGGAACCCAAAATATAGACAGTATTTTTCTAATTACTTAGGGAATGCCCTACGCGACCCTCCACGCAGGTGTATCATCAACAGGTAGGAGAAGACACACATTGAGTGAGCTGACAAGACTAAGTTCGATTCTCGGTGGAATAACATACGACAAACTTGAAGACGTACCTGGATGATGAAGCGTAAGGAGAGTAGCGACCCACTCTTCTGCAGCTTGTACGCAGCACTTTTTTTTCGTTTTTTCCATATACATTACCTCGGTGTAGGAACGTGCCGAGATACTGTTTTCTTTACTCAGAGCACGATGCGGTGCCAGGTACACTTACTTTTGTTGTGATATAAAGTAAAACCACATTAAGAATGTATTAAAACAGTAAATACAAATAAATAAATAGATAAAAATTCCCACAAAAGATTTCCCCTTACCATCCCTGATTCCTTGACGGGCGAGCGGACACTGTGACCGGGCCTCGGATTCTGCCCTCCACGCCCTACTTAAAAAAAAAAACAAAAAAACGCGGTTAGCGTTCAAGCCCCGTGGAACGCGTCCCGTTCGTCAGTTTTTTTTTCTAACACAGTCATTTTCTTTACTATTTATAATACAACTGATATAATGGGAAAAATACATGTAATCGGATGAACGTTTATTAACTTTGCAATGTTATTTGGCAATCTACAAATTTTTATTGTTGTTGTTGTTGTTGTGGTCTTCAGTCCTGAGACTGGTTTGATGCAGCTCTCCATGCTACTCTATCCTGTGCAAGCTTTTTCATCTCCCAGTACCTACTGCAACCTACATCCTTCTGAATCTGCTTAGTGTATTCATCTCTTGGTCTCCCTCTACGATTTTTACCCTCCACGCTGCCCTCAAATACTAAATTGGTGATCCCTTGATGCCTCAGAACATGCCCTACCAACCGATCCCTTCTTCTGGTCAAGTTGTGCCACAAACTTCTCTTCTCCCCAATCCTATTCAATACTTCCTCATTAGTTACGTGATCTACCCATCTAATCTTCAGCATTCTTCTGTAGCACCACATTTCGAAAGCTTCTATTCTCTTCTTGTCTAAACTATTTATCGTCCATGTTTCACTTCCATACATGGCTACACTCCATACGAATACTTTCAGAAATGACTTCCTGACACTTAAATCAATACTGGATGTTAACAAATTTCTCTTCTTCAGAAACGCTTTCCTTGCCATTGCCAGCCTACATTTTATATCCTCCCTACTTCGACCATCATCAGTTATTTTGCTCCCCAAATAGCAAAACTCCTTTACTACTTTAAGTGCCTCATTTCCTAATCTAATTCCCTCAGCATCACCCGACTTAATTAGACTACATTCCATTATCCTTGTTTTGCTTTTGTTGATGTTCATCTTATATCCTCCTTTCAAGACACTGTCCATTCCATTCAACTGCTCTTCCAAGTCCGTTGCTGTCTCTGACAGAATTACAATGTCATCGGCGAACCTCAAAGTTTTTATTTCTTCTCCATGAATTTTAATACCTACTCCGAATTTTTCTTTTGTTTCCTTTACTGCTTGCTCAATATACAGATTGAACAACATCGGGGAGAGGCTACAACCCTGTCTTACTCCCTTCCCAACCACTGCTTCCCTTTCATGTCCCTCGACTCTTATAACTGCCATCTGGTTTCTGTACAAATTGTAAATAGCCTTTCGCTCCCTGTATTTTACCCCTGCCACCTTTAGAATTTGAAAGAGAGTATTCCAGTCAACATTGTCAAAAGCTTTCTCTAAGTCTACAAATGCTAGAAACGTAGGTTTGTCTTTCCTTAATCTTTCTTCTAAGATAAGTCGTAAGGTCAGTATTGCCTCACGTGTTCCAGTGTTTCTACGGAATCCAAACTGATCTTCCCCGAGGTTGGCTTCTACTAGTTTTTCCATTCGTCTGTAAAGAATTCGTGTTAGTATTTTGCAGCTGTGACTTATTAAGCTGATAGTTCGGTAATTTTCACATCTGTCAACACCTGCTTTCTTTGGGATTGGAATTATTATATTCTTCTTGAAGTCTGAGGGTATTTCGCCTGTTTCATACATCTTGCTCACCAGATGGTAGAGTTTTGTCAGGACTGGCTCTCCCACGGCCGTCAGTAGTTCCAATGGAATATTGTCTACTCCGGGGGCCTTGTTTCGACTCAGGTCTTTCAGTGCTCTGTCAAACTCTTCACGCAGTATCGTATCTCCCATTTCATCTTCATCTACATCCTCTTCCATTTCCATAATATTGTCCTCAAGTACATCGCCCTTGTATAGACCCTCTATATACTCCTTCCACCTTTCTGCTTTCCCTTCTTTGCTTAGCACTGGGTTTCCATCTGAGCTCTTGATATTCATACAAGTCGTTCTCTTATCTCCAAAGGTCTCTTTAATTTTCCTGTAGGCGGTATCTATCTTACCCCTAGTGAGATAGGCCTCTACATCCTTACATTTGTCCTCTAGCCATCCCTGCTTAGCCATTTTGCACTTCCTGTCGATCTCATTTTTGAGACGTTTGTATTCCTTTTTGCCTGTTTCACTTACTGCATTTTTATATTTTCTCCTTTCATCAATTAAATTCAATATTTCTTCTGTTACCCAAGGATTTCTACTAGCCCTCGTCTTTTTACCTACTTGATCCTCTGCTGCCTTCACTACTTCATCCCTCAAAGCTACCCATTCTTCTTCTACTGTATTTATTTCCCCCATTCCTGTCAATTGCTCCCTTATGCTCTCCCTGAATCTCTGTACAATCTCTGGTTCTTTTAGTTTATCCAGGTCCCATCTCCTTAAATTCCCACCTTTTTGCAGTTTCTTCAGTTTTAATCTATAGGTCATAACCAATAGATTGTGGTCAGAGTCCACATCTGCCCCTGGAAATGTCTTACAATTTAAAACCTGGTTCCTAAATCTCTGTCTTACCATTATATAATCTATCTGATACCTTTTAGTATCTCCAGGGTTCTTCCATGTATACAACCTTCTTTCATGATTCTTAAACCAAGTGTTAGTTATGATTATGTTGTGCTCTGTGCAAAATTCTACCAGGCGGCTTCCTCTTTCATTTCTGTCCCCCAATCCATATTCACCTACTACGTTTCCTTCTCTCCCTTTTCCTACACTCGAATTCCAGTCACCCATGACTATTAAATTTTCGTCTCCCTTCACAATCTGAATAATTTCTTTTATTTCATCATACATTTCTTCAATTTCTTCGTCATCTGCAGAGCTAGTTGGCATATAAACTTGTACTACTGTAGTAGGTGTGGGCTTCGTATCTATCTTGGCCACAATAATGCGTTCACTATGCTGTTTGTAGTAGCTTACCCGCATTCCTATTTTCCTATTCATTATTAAACCTACTCCTGCATTCCCCCTATTTGATTTTGTGTTTATAACCCTGTAGTCACCTGACCAGAAGTCTTGTTCCTCCTGCCACCGAACTTCACTAATTCCCACTATATCTAACTTCAACCTATCCATTTCCCTTTTTAAATTTTCTAACCTACCTGCCCGATTAAGGGATCTGACATTCCACGCTCCGATCCGTAGAACGCCAGTTTTCTTTCTCCTGATAACGACATCCTCTTGAGTAGTCCCCGCCCGGAGATCCGAATGGGGGACTATTTTACCTCCGGAATATTTTACCCAAGAGGACACCATCATCATGTAATCATACAGTAAAGCTGCATGCCCTCGGGAACAATTACGGCTGTAGTTTCCCCTTGCTTTCAGCCGTTCGCAGTACCAGCACAGCAAGGCCGTTTTGGTTATTGTTACAAGGCCAGATCAGTCAATCATCCAGACTGTTGCCCTTGCAACTACTGAAAAGGCTGCTGCCCCTCTTCAGGAACCACACGTTTGTCTGGCCTCTCAACAGATACCCCTCCGTTGTGGTTGCACCTACGGTACGGCTATCTGTATCGCTGAGGCACGCAAGCCTCCCCACCAACGGCAAGGTCCATGGTTCATGGGGGGGAAATTTTTATTATCACAAATAATATAATATTCATAGCCATCGACTAGTGAACGACCAAACGCATAAAGTGATACTGAAAATGTATGCTTCTGCGTGACTTGAGAAATCCCATATACCTGGAAGGAGTCCGAAACGACTTGTTATCTGCAAGTTTTGACCGGTACAGACGGCTTTCGAAAGATGTACAATTAATCGTCATTTCCGCATTACAAGTTGCAGGATCATATTTTTTGTAAAAACATGGAAAACATAAAGTTAAACGGCACCAGCTGCATTGAACAAATGCTATGTTTCCGCATACGCAAGGTCTTTTAAGGTTTTCCGTGTAAAAGCAAACCTCGCTAACAGTTTCAAAAACCTGTCTTCGAGCCGATAATTTGGAAGCAAACCATGCATAACGCAGAATTTCCTTAAATTCCGGCGCAGATAATTGCTCATGCAGTATCGACTGTATTTTAATAGCGTCTTCACGAGAAGCAATTTCTCGTTCTCTTTCAATTAAGTATGATCAATTTTGAAGACACGGACAAGCATACATTTTCAATATCACTTTATGCGTTTGGTCGTTTAGTAGTCGGTAGTTGTGAATATTATATTATTTGTGATGGTAAAAATTTGTAGACTGTCAAATAACATCGCAAATTTAATAAAAGTTCATCCGATTACACGTATTTTTTCCATTATATCAATTGTAATTTAAATAGTAAAGAAAATAACTGTTTCAGAAATAAAAAAAGTGACGAACGGGACTCGATTCAGCGATTACGGGGCTTGAACGTTAACCACTGTTTTTTTTTTTTTTTGTTAATTTTCGTTACGTTTGTTCGGGGCGGACGTCCGAAGACACCCGTTGAAGTTAGTTTTTGATCCATTCACTCAGTTTTTTTGTTACAGAGGTCTCTTAACC